>NC_135493.1:24814567-25114567 GCF_052094955.1 Ictidomys tridecemlineatus
ATCCTTATGTCGGGGATGTTGTAAGGATAGTCTGAAATTTTGTCACGTGAGGTCCTTGTAGTCTGCATCATCAGTTTAGAGTTCTGATAGTATTCACCTTCCCAGATCTGTTCCTTTTTGTTTCATAGAAACATCAGGGAAAAAAAACATGATATCAAATGCACTCAGTGAAATTAAGTATAGATTTAAGTTGAAATCGTTTTAAACATATTTTTAATTAGCATAAGGATAAAGTTCCAAAAAGGCATACAATATTGCCATTATCTCATTTTCCAAGTCTAATTTATTGATTTTCCATAAAGAACAGAATAGAAGAAATGTAGTATTAAGTATTTAAATCCAACTTCACTTATTAAATTGTATCTAATTGGTATAAGCAAAATAATTTTCCAAAAATGTAACAATTTATTATTGTTGTACAGTGATGTCTATTAAGATGCTAGAAGAATATCATATTACCTATTAGTTTTATTAGTAGTATGAGAAGCAGAATATGTAATTTTCAAATAATTTATTCAACAAAACTTATGTTATCTTGTAGGGATATCACTATAAATATTTCAACTGAAAACTTTGGTTTTTATCCATATCAATAATTAATTTTAGGCACAAACTGGAAATCTCATAGATTTTTAAAATGTTAGCATAAAGGATTAAACCCAGGGACACTTTATCATGAAACTACATCCCCAGCCCCTTTTATTTTTTTCATTTTGAGACAAGACCAGTTGCTAAGACTGGTCTTGAAATTGTGATCCTCCTGCCTCACCCTCCCCAATTGCTGGGATTACAAGCATGCACCACTGTACCCGGCAGAATTTTCATAGATTTCAGCCTTATATCTAATCAGGTTTCGATGTGGAGAAATTATCATAAATGAAACAGTTTATTTTGAAATATCCTACATAGTGTCACCCAATGTTCCATGTAATTTAAAACACTGAATTCAATGACTTAAGCTTTTTGGTTGTATTGGAGAGAAAAACTGAAAATACAGAAATGGCAGTTCAGTATAATGTGTGATCCTAATTGAAAGAACCAAGGATTATAAAGAACAGAGGTGTCAGATCAATGATCTAGAAAACAACTTCAGGTGAATAAATATCAGATGATAGGAATTCAAGTATTCTCTGAAAGAGGAGATGCTGGGGCTGGGGTTGTGGCTCAGCCGTAGAGTGTGCGTCAACTGCATGTGAGGCCCTGGGTTTGATCATCAGCACCACATAAAAATAAATAAAATAAAGGTATTGTGTCCAACTACAACTAAAAAAACAAATTTTTTTTTAAAAGGAAAAAAAAAGAGGAGATGCTGAATAAGATTGTCTGATTAGGTATGATGACCTGGTCATGAATGATTTCCCATGTGAGGCACAGTGAAATATGTCCCATATTTAGGGTACCTGTAAAATACACATTCAATTTACACAATAAAATATATTTTATTCAAAAAAAGATTATGTCAAAGGTGGTAGGCAGATTGTGATATGATCTTTTATCAAAAGTTCATATTCAAAACGGTTTCTACAATGGTAATTATGCTAAAATTTCTTGCAATATTAGATGATTCTGCCAGTAGTTATTTAATTCATTTTTATTGTTCAGTCTTCTATGGCAATAGTTCATTAAACTAATAAAATATGTACTCATAGTTTTCTTTCAGAAAATGTAGGTATTTTGTTATGGTCATATAAATCAGTATTTTTGAGTTTGAAACTTATGTTAGTATGGTACAACCTAAAAATTAAAGGCAAAAAGGAATAATACAAACAATGTATTAAACAAAACTGTTTTTACAATAGATAAAATTATAAAAGTGAATATAAATATATAATTGTTAGAATGTTACAAATAAGATAATAAAGCAAATAGGAAATGATAATATGATATCCATCTGAAAAAAGACTGTTCAGTTTTATAAATAAAGTGATTAAAATAAATAAGTTAGACTAAAAGAGAGATCAACATAAATATTTGTGAAAGAACTTGCTCTATATTCTACATTTTTAAAAGAACAATGAAAGGAAATTCTCAAAGGACAATTGGTGAAGTTCCTTTAGAGTGATATATCATGATAGAATGGTAATTACAAACTGTATGTCACATTATGTGAGAGGCAGAATTTATTTGACAATCCCGTATAAATGCACAACCACTATCATATACCTTTGTAACACAAAATCAGAACTGAAAAACATTTTTCATGAAAGCAATCCCTACAGAAAGGCTGAAAGTTCTGCCTGAGTTCTAAATGTCAGTAATCACAGTTCCTTGTCATTCTCATTTTATCCTCTTCTAAACAGTGTCTAAAGAGTGGTTTAATCACAATTATTTTGACTACTTGCATTCCAATTATGTTTGCAATATTGACAAATTATGCTACTTTGTCATAAGTACTTTAAATAATTACAGTACTTGTCAGCGATCTCTAAATCAGATTATTTCATGCAAAAGGAAACAGTGTATCCATACCCAAATCATATTATATTCTGTCCTTGATGTGACATCACATCACTTTGGTTGACAGATGATAACATTACAGATAAAAAAGCCTATTTTATCAGAGGATTATGTCTGTCATGGTATAGGAGATTTAATGTCACTCACTAGCATCTAGTAACATTCTTTTTGCAAGTTTTGGGAGTTAGGGATAAGGCTAGATGACAGGGTATCACAAGCAGTTTGTATCATTCAGTGCTTTAATATGAATGGCCACATGAGTTTTCCCATTTTTAAATTTTATTTTTGAGATTCTAAGCTTCCACTTGAAAGATAAGATGCACATCTGAGTTAAAACTATTTCCACCCATCCTTTTCTGGTTGTTAATCTAGCTTCTATGTTGGAGAAAACATTTGTCACTTCTTGTCAATGCCTTGATAGCAAGGAGACACTTCTTTTTAAATACAAAATTCATAATTCCCAGTAAGAGAACATAAATAATGCTATTATATGTATTTAATTTCAATATAATCAATATTTATAATTTTATCAACATATTTTTGACTAATATATTATTAATAATGTATCAGAAAACACAGAGTGTATATTCAATAGGTCTCATCAAATGGTTTCTCTGGCTGTGAGTTACTACTAATAGGTACTGAAAGGTTAATATATCCAAAATCTATTTCCATATCTTCCCTCCTTGTCAAAAAACATTCGATCTACAGTCTTCTCCTATTTCACTTATGAGAAACAAAGTCTTGGTTGATGGTCATTTACAACTCTAAACATACATCAATATATCTGTTTATGGAACATATTTGAACATACACCAAATCCTATGAATATGTGAATATCAAAAATATTGAAAATGTTTTTATACATGTCTGTCCCTATCTGTCAGACTGGCTTCTGCTACCAAGAAAAGTCTTTTCAGGAACCATGTGGTCTTCAAGCTATATTGGGATCAGTGTGTGACTCAAAGGAACTCCAGAAATTTCCCATACAGTCATTTCCAGGTGGTCCTGAACTGAGGCAATGAATCTGGGCATTCCTTCTTACAAGATAGAGAATGGGAGATCTGACTTATTTAGGAGAGTTGCCACCTCATAGCAAAATTGTCCAACAGGTATCAAAACATTTCTTGTATTCCTAAAGAGGTTTCTATAAGGTGGGTTTCATGAAGGTAGGAGAAGGGACCTGCTCCAATGTAATTCATTTTCATTTAAGTAGGAGTATTTGTTTTGCCATGGAATTATTGTGGAATACCTATGAAATAAGTAGAGACCAGGGTGGATTAACAGCTGCAGTTTGGACTTCTGAGAGTAGCCAATTTCTAGGCAAAATGGCCAAGATGTGGGAAGCTTCACATTACTGAGAGCCTCTTGACTCTAACTAGAATGAAATACCCTTTCTCTTGCCCAGTCAGAAAATTAGCTTGATTTGAAAGTCATGGAACCAGGTGATTCAGAGAGTAACATGTGGAAATAGCACTGTGGAGCTGAGCATGCATGAGGAATACTTCTCACCAAGGAAACATATGACATATAAGTATGACAAGGTCCCACTTTTAAATTGAGGCTTTTACTGGCAGATAGATGGAGGAATAAATTACTCAAATGAATCAAACCCCTTTTTGAAGACATAAATGTGCTCTTGCCCCAGGGTATGTGATGGATGAGAAACACACATCGCCATTATTACTCTAAACATCCTTTCCATCAGCAAATTATTTTGGTTCCATTTTCTAAATATGTTTAAAAGGTAACAGCTTCTCTTCTCATAACATCTACTATTATTCATAATCCATTTGTGCTTTTTATAAGAGAACATCATTAATTTTTTATTTATGAGCAATAGAAAATTATTTCTCACAGTTCTAATGGTTAGGTGTCCCAAGAACAACTCACCAGCAGAATCATAATATGGCCCAATTACTAGTTCAGATGATGACTTCTATCTCTGGGATCTCTTTCACAAGGACATCAATTTAATTCATAATCTATCCTCATGGTTTAATCATCCTCCAAAAGCCCCACCTGCTAATTCGATCACATTGGTAGTTAGGTTTCAATGTATAAATTTTGGGAGGACACATTCAGAACACAACACATCATGATTCAAAAAACCATTATTGTTTATTAATTTATAGTCTTTTAAGTAATATATCTTCTCCACCCTGACCCACTCCCCATCTTTGATCACAAAAACAAAGAGATTCATTTAAATCTAGGTCATATATTGTCATTACAATGGCTCTCTGTCTCACAGTATAAATATATACCTTTACAATGACCTAAAACCTAGAAATAAACTTTCCCTTCTCTCTTACATCTCAGAATTCCTTTCCTACAACCCTTTCTCTTATTCTATTTGCTCTAGTCACATCCTTCCTTGATATTCTTTAATACCAATCTACATCTCAACATTGGGTATTTTTATTTCCTGTTCTTTACATAATTCCCAGACAAAATTGAAATTTATCTTTTTCATTATGCCTAAAAAACAGAGATGTTTCTTGTCAATTAATTTTTGAAGTGCAACATCCATAGAAGTATGCCTTCAAAGCAATAGTGAAGCTCTGTTGTAGTTACCAGGGAGTAGCTTACACAGCATACACATTGTTAAATGAGTTTTAGAAATTTACAGTTCATACAAAAATATGCAGGTGCTAGACTACAATAATATATGGAACATCAAAATATATAAATTTTGGGTGCACTGGGTATTTTGGTTTGGTATACCTATGATATTTAGAAATTGATGGTAGAGAGGTATTAGCAAGTCAAAATAATTTAATTATAAAACAACAAATGTGGTGGGATTTGGGGTGTGTATATGTGTGAGTAAAGGAAGAGTGACTATTGTGTTAAGACTTTAATAAAATCTACAGGAGAATAAATCATACTATATACTTAAAAATGAAAACCATGGAAACAAACATTCATTTAGACATTTGCTGTATTTTTGTTTTGTTTTCTCATGAATGCACCAATATACAATCAGAAGCTCACAAAGTACTAATTATTATTAAAAATCATCAGAAGTGATCCACCTTAATTAAGAGCATAAAATAACATAGGGAGGGACATGATGAAGCACCATGATATATATTGATTTCTTTTTTGCATTAGTCATCAAGCACAATCCAGAAAAAATCAAATGTAGAAAATAAATCAGGAATTCACTCTTTTAAAATCAACAGAAAGAAGTATAAGTCCTGAGAATAAATTATGATAGTAGAGAATAGAACTTATTACTTAAGATAAGGAATATCTCTCATGCTAAATAATCAATTTTATTTCAACAGGCAGCTTAGAAATGAAAAGGGTATTTCAAATTCTCTTTTGCCATGAAATTCTCCTTTAAAAACCCATAAAATATGAAATCCTAAAGCCAAATAATTGAACTATTTATGATAGCATTTGTATTTGCCAAAAAGTCTCTGCTTACCTGTACTTGTTAATAAAAACTCACTGACGGTAAAATAAAAGCTAGAATTTATTTCATGCTGTTATAAACAGCTTTGTGCAGTGTATTTGAATGCATATTTTCTGATAATTCCTATTGTATAACACACAGTCTCCTACTGCAAGAGGCAAATGATGATAATAGCAATCATTGAAGTTATAATACCTCAAGTCCTATTAAAGTTGATTCTAGAAGGAAAAACACTTTACTCTTGGTTGGTATAATTGTTATTTTTTCTATTTTGCTTTCTCTCTTTAAGATTTGGGGTTTTATAGAATTGTTAGACTGTCAAGTCAGTCTCCATGACCTTAAATATCATGAGTCTCTTTTACTCCAATAATTTTAAGTTTTAGGAGGAATAGGTAAAACACCTGAAGACCAAAAGAAAATTTTAGTAGGAATTATGGAACTTAAAATCTGGGTTCTAAGACTAATGCAGAATGCGTGTTAAAATTGCTATTTCAATATGAATTGAATATGTTATATAAACATTTTGGTAGACATGTAATAATGCCTTTTGCACGTAAAGTATAATTAATTATATGTGAACCAAAGCTACCCTGGCAACATACTTAAAAAAAAAAAATCTTTCAGATTCAGAAAGTAGGAAACACTAAAGTTCATTTTAACTGGGTACTAAAAAAATGTTTAAGATGTCTGTTCATTGACTTATTTTCAAATAATTCACCTAAAATTAGATTAATAAAATCTTGCAAAGGAAATCATTCCAAAAGGAAAGCTTCAGATTATTTCACAAGGAATTAATGATTCATTTTGTTATTGAGTTTTGCTTGCCCCAAACACAGAAGAATATTTGTTCCCTCTGGTTATATTTCTTAGAACAGGAGTAATTTATTCCTGCATACACAGTTATTTATGATCTTTTACATACTCATTTGCAAAAAAAAACAAGAGAGAGAGAGAGAGAGAAAATAGACTGAACTAATAGAGAAAAGTGGGGTTCTATTCTCACTGGGCATTATCAAGAATCATTATTAGCTGCCTAATCTTTTATAGCATCAATAGAGGCTTGTGGTACTTAGTCAATATTTTCTCATAATACTTTATATTTAATTAATCTCAAGGATAAAAAAATTGATGTTTTGGTCCTGTTGTTTAAAGTTTAACCTTGAGATAGCATTTTAATGTTTTACACTTTAGAAATGAAGAAAATATTTATAGGAATAATCAATTTAATCTGGTATACATTTTTAAGCCATGTATAAAGATCAACTCTCCCCTGATGTCTATAGCAGGGGAAAATTAGCATATTCATTAATTGTGTTTCTATTTCCATTTCTATTCCCAAATCTAATTACATTATAGAATTCTGACTTAATTATGTATCTTGTAGTCATTTCTTTCAGCAACAGGATAAAGGGGCCCATTTAAATATAATACCACAGATTTAATTCCATGTCTGTGGTATATTCTTTATCTCATTTATTCTATATGACTTCATTGATTTTCCTGAAGAACAGTTCATCAACATTTTATCAGTCAGGATTCAACCAAAAGAAGCAGAACCAATAGAATAGGAAATATACATTACATATATGTGTATATATATATATATATATATATATATATATATATATATATATATATACACACATATAAGCTTCAGATTATTTCTTAATAAAATCACAAATTTGCTGTTCTAAAATTAGCTCACATGATTGTGAACCTGGCAAAGAAACCCTAAAATCAATACGGTAGGCAGTCATTGAAGGCAGACTATGTCACATGAGCACAGGCCAAAGTTGTTATTCACAGAAACAATGTCTTCTCTCTCTACTGCTCATTCATTCTCTCTCTCTCTCTCTCTCTCTCTCTCTCTCTCTCTCTATCTCTCTCTCTCTCTCTCTCCCCCCCCCTTTATTTCTGCAAAATTGTAAAAACTTTAAACCTGTTTTTAAAGTCATGCAATTGATTAAATTACAACATCAGATCATCTAGAATGCCTTTATTAAGACAACTGATGAAGGATTTTACATGGTCAAAATTATTTCACAACAGCACCTAGATTAGTGTTTAATTGAATGAATGGGGAATATTGTCTAATTAAGGTTATATATTTTAAAGTCATAAAAATGAATTATATTTTCAAAATATTGTAACTTAAATTTTTAAGTGTCATCTGTACAATGTAGGAAAACAGCTCTTTGTAATGATGGGCTCTTCAATGTTGTTAACAAAAACAAAAGAAAATATGTAAACAATCTTATTGGTAAAATATTCCACAGAAATTCCTTGCAATAAATACTTCCCATCCTGTAATCTTACTTATAAATGAATAACTCCTCTAACCAAGGAAGAAGGCATATATGGTTAAAGGCTTCAACGATGAAACTTTATGTAGCAAATAGCATATCAAAACATGTGCAGGAACTCATACATTGCTGGTGGGATTGCAAATTGGTGTGACCACTCTGGAAAGCAGTATGGAGATTTGTCAGAAAACATGGAATACTGTTACAGCAGTAACAGATGTCAGGAACATTGTTCCTACCCAAAGGACTTAAAATCAGTATACTCCAGTGATGCAGCCACATCAATGTTTATAGCAGCACAATTCACAATAGCTAAACTGTGGAACCAAATTAGGTGCCCTTCAGCAGATGAATGGATAAGGAAAATGTGGCAAATATACACAATGGAATATTACTCAACCTTAAAATTAATGAAAATTTGGCATTTGCCAGTAAATGGATGGAGCTGGAGAACATCATGCTAAGCAAAATAAGCAGTCCCCCAAACCAAAGGCCTAATATTTTCTCTGATATGCAGATACTAATTCACAATAAGTGGGTAGGTTTTAGGAAAGAATAGAGGTACTTTGGATTAGGCAGAGGGGAGTGAAGGGAGGCAGGGTACGTGGGTAGGAAGGAAAGTCAAATGAATCAGACATTATTACCCTGTGTGCATGTATGATTCTCTGACTGGTGTAACTCTACATCACGCACAACCAGAGGAATAAGAACTCATACTCGGTATGTGTATGATGTATCAAAATGCATTCTACTGTCAAGTATAACTAATTAGAACAAATAAAAAAGAGAAACATATATTTACAGGAAAATTTCATGTGCAGCAGTAACAGATGTCAGTTTGAGACAAACCAACACACAGAAAACAACTAGAAGATCTAGAGAAAATATCACTTAGAGCATTTTTAGGGCTTGAGCAAGTTACTAAGGTAGCAAGAATCCAAGCCCCAAAAGAAGAGAAAAATAGAATGGAAAGTATTTTAATTCATTTTTATCAAATTCTATGAGGTTCTGAAAGGTCGAGAGAGATAACTGGTATCAAAACCAAACAAGGTCAAAATTCTCTTTAAACCACCACAGGTTTCAGTTTAGGTCTCTGAGGGACATACTTTCAGGGAAAGAGGTAACTAGATGTAGACAAGACACTGAAAGGATTAAACCCTGCTGCTAATCAAATGAATCACTGATTTTACAGATTGAAATGCTCATAACCTAATGTTCAGAAAGGAGCGAAAGTAAATCAACTTTAAGAGAAGACTAAAATTCTGAATCTCCACTATGTCTACAATATTTCATATCCAATGTTTGTAACATAATTAAAACAATACACATACTGGGAAATAAGATAAAATAACCAATATCAATAGAAAATAAAACAACAGAAATAGATTTTTAGGTTTTTAGATTTTTATATTATCAGACACAAATATTAAAATAATTGTAACTAGCATGCTTAACATGAGAACTTCAGCACAGATTAGGAAGTTATAAACAAGAAACGTGGGTACTTTTGGTTTGTGGTTCAAAATAAATGAACTTAGAAGTTGCCACTCCATCCTAACAAGTACAAAGCTGAAGAAATTATAAAATCAACATATCTTTTAGATGCACCAAAGAAGTAAGGACACAATGATATGTGATGTATCCAAAATTGGACACATAGGTACACACAAAGAATCTCAACATACTAGACCAAAAACTAAGGAACAGAAATCCCTGTAAAAACCAATGTAGGGGTAGAAAATCTTGAACTATAATCGAGTTGGAGGCTCAGTTTGAAGAGTCTAAGAAACAAAACCTAAAGGTGGGGCACATATTTTTGTGAGATTTGTATCAAGGAGCTCCAACAGCACCTCTCAGTGAATATTAGGAAAATTTGTGATTCTAGCAGGGAGAGGCAATAAGGAACCATTTTTAAATATACCATAATATTCTTTCAAACTAAAAAGCCTACTTAGGAGAAACTACTTCATAAAATCCTAACCTGCAGGGGATTTGGCAGAACCTAACTACCTGGAGGCAGGAAAATAGTCTACTTAGTTCAAGCTTTACATTTGAGGAAAGGGGAATACCAAACACCAATGCTTCTAACAATCTCTATCCTACCTAAGTTGAGAGAAGCTTACAAGCATTGGTGAAATTCATACTTAAGGGCTAGATGTTTACCAAAGGATTGAAACATAATCATAAGACTACAGAATGCCTCTTTTGTTTCCACATGTACCATTACATTACAAATTGTCCACTTACTGCAATTAAAGTTTAAAAAGGAATAATTTCACATTCATGTTGATGGATAGTTTTGTCAGATCCAACATTCTTAGTTGATATATATATATTTTTTAATTTCAAGACTTTGAATATACCATTCCCTTTCTGTCTCTAAAATTTTCTGCTCATACATCTGCTGATGATATAATTATTTTTTTCTCATTACTTTCAGGAATCTCTTTGTCTTTGATTTTATACAAAATCAAAGACAAAGAGATGATATACAGTGGCATGGTTTGGCTCTCTTTTGATTTAACCCACTTGGATTTCTTGGAAATTTTTGTATCAGTATGTTTATTTCTCACCTTATATTTGGTCAGTTTGGAGCCTTTATAATTTTATTGGTTCTTTTTAGTTATGAATGATATTATTGCTTCAAATAATCTCTCTGCCCCTTTATTTCTTTTCCTTCTCACATTGTCCTTATGATTAAATTTTGTCTTTTGTATTTGTCCAACAAATCTTGAATATTCTGTTATCATTTCTTTTTTTTACTCTCTCTTTTCCCATTTGTCAGGTTTCTACTGTCATATCCTCAACTTCATAAATTTTTTTAGCCATGTCCAGTCTTCTAAACAACCCCACTAAAGGCATACTTACTTTCTGTTATACTGTTTTTAAAATCTCTATTTTGTTTTTAATGTTTTTCTTGAATTTCCACTGCTCTGCTTAAATATCCATTTGATCTTGCTTGTGGTCTAATTTTTCCATAAAAGCCATTAACATAATAACTAATTTTTTAAAAATTCCATCCTCTTATCATTCCCAAGTGTTGGTCTATTCAGATTATGATAAACTACCATAAAATTGGTAACTTTTAAACAACAGTAATTTACTCTTGTAATTTGAGTGGCTGAGAAGTGCACTATCAAGGTACTTGCAGAATGGTTGTCTGATGAGGGCCCATTTCCTGTTTCACGAGTGGCCATTTCCTTGCTATAAGGTGACACAGTAGAATGGGCAGGAGTTTTTCTTGCATCTCTTTTATAAAGACACTAATCCCATTCCCTAAAAACAAACCTAATAATATCATCTAAGGAATCATATGCTCATGACTCACTTTGTGTATTAGAATTTCAATGTATAATCCAGAGTTAGATATTTTATCTATTTATATTTGTCCTCCACACTAAAAAGTAAATTCCATTATGGCAGAAATATTTGGCTTTTATCTTTACTATCATAATCCCAACACCTAGACTAATAGGCAAAAAACAAACATTTGTTGAGTAAAATCATACAATCTTACACAACTGGAAATAACTGGGACTTTGTATTACAATTGAGAAAAATGAAGGTATGTTTCCACAAAATAGCTGGATATTTGAAAGACATATACTTTATCTGATGCATAATATGTCATATGTAATAGCAACATTTTTCTTTAAAATGAAATAAGGATATTGTCACTATATAAACATATTTTACAGATAAGAGTATTTAAACTATAATTTGTTGTAGTATTTGAATTAAAATAAAGAAAAGTTTTGTTTTGAAATCAGTTCAATTTTAGCCACTGCTGTATTTGCAAAATAAGTATATATTAATTTCTTTCATTCAAAACAGATTGCAGATTAAGTGGCATCTATCATCCAACATACCCTTTAAGATTAATGAACAAAGTATCTTAAAGAATTTATAATTACTATGCATTATTAGTGCCTGCCATTTGTGCCAGTGGTAGAAGGAGGTAGTGAGGGCATTTGACTATTATAAATACTTCCTTGTGCTTTTCTACAATAATTGAAGTGTATGAAGTATGGCTTTAAGGTAATATGGCTTGTTGTCTTGCATGATGCCTAATTCTGGAAAATTCCAAAATAGATTTAAAAGTCTTATATAAGAATTCTGATAGACTTTTTTAAAGGCAATCAGTCAAAAGAACAATATTTTATAATATAAATATAAAATATATAATAATAATGCATAGAGTGAGAAGATTCAAATTTGAACACATTCCTTCTTAATTGGATGTGGGATCTTTTATATTAATTTATTTTGTGATTCTCTGAAGCATGGAGTTAAATAATCTCTGAAATATCATTTATAAAAATTATAAAACATTTTAAAGTATTTTAGCTTTCCTAGTTGAAGATGTTTAAATTTGTTTCAATTTATCGAGTCTCCAAAAACATAATCAATTTATTTTATAGTTATATATCCAAATGTTCTAAGTGAAAACAATGACAAAATTAAGTGTTTATATATCTTAAAATACCCAATTTCTATTCACCCAAACAGTAAGACTCCGATAAAATTGAGCATAGTGATTATATTGCAATGACAAGTAATATTGTGCTGATGAATACATTACTACAGTTCATTCCTACATAACTGCAATTATGTAAGGCAAGAAAAATTTCAACTTATGGACTATAAGTAACTATCTTGAAGCATGTTTGGGCTTTCCTACAAAATTCTCCAGTTATATTTTATTATAGATTATTTTATCATATAAATGGATATATGCATAAGAAATATGATCTCAAATGGGAAAAATACGTATTTTGTGGTAGTTATTTACCTAAAATACAAAAAAGAAATGTGTGAAGTATTACTAAATAATACATTTAAATCTAGTCTATGAAGGAGTCCCGAATGGGTAATTAAGATTGAATATAAGCATAGCAAAATAGAAAATATTTAGTTTGTGTGGTGCACACTAATATATAAATAGTTAATATTTTGCTTTCTTTTATATATCAAATTTATCCATGAGAAACAGATTGCTTATTTATTCATTCATTTAAAACTATTTGTTTACTCCTGATTTCCATTTGGAATATTCAAATCTGGAAAATCCTAATTCCTAACTTTACTACAACAACAACAACAAAAACAAAAAGTCAGATAGATTGAAAAATATCAATTTTCTTGACCTTACCAGAAAGCTGAGGTTGCAAGAAAACCAAATATCCAGAAATGAAAGATAAGCAAATACAGATAATATGTAAGTATTTTGTTTTATGGAAATTATATGTCCTGACACTGAAGAATTAGGCTATTTTTTAATCAAATAGCATAGTACCAGGGATAATTTATTAGTTTTGATAAATGTTGTATAGCTATATAAGATGTTAACATAAGGGGAATATGCGTAAAAATAAACATAAGAGGATTCTATTAGTTTGCAACTTTTTGAAAATCTACAAGATCTCAAAATTTAAATAATAATCATTATAGATTGTTGATAAATTAGTAAAAGCTCCTATAGCTAGAGATAAAATTTGGAACCATTAGGGGCACAGACAGAATGGGAATTCACACTCACATATAGTCTTCTTTCTATGTATGTCTCTGTACACTCAAAACAAACATTGGTAAGTTCCTGGAAAACATCCTTCATGTTACAATTCTGGGTGAAAGGAATAGCCACAACAACTTCTACCCTCATCTGTTTCTCCTATCTATTTCACCTGTAAAAACAAAAGCTTTAAACTCTGGGGGAGAGAAGGGCAACAATAATTAGCATCGTTAGGGCAATAGTAAAAACACACCACAGCTGGTGGAAAAGAACAGGAAACAATTTAAAAAGTTCTCTATCATAGGAAAGCAGGAATACTTACCAGACGGAGAGCTATATGAGTGGAGGAGTATGCTTTCAAGATACAGAGACACAGGGCTAGCCTAATTTGGAAGATAAGTCAGAACAACAGAAAACGTCCTCCATTGTCATTATGATGCTAACAAGAGTCAAGTAATAAATTTCAGGGAAATATATTTTTTTAAAAGAGAGTGAAAGAGGAGAGAGAGTTTTTAAATATTTATTATTTTTTAGTTCTCGGCAGACACAGCATCTTTGTTGGTATGTGGTGCTGAGGATTGAACCTGGGCCGAACGCATGCCAGGTGAGTGTGCTACCGCTTGAGCCACACCCCCAGCCCCCAATTTCAGGGAAATATTTATGGTAGAGTTATAAGAACCTGGAAGGAGTGCCTCTCTGAGGCATAGTCTGAAGGAAAAAACTAGAGCTGAGAATAGAGGAGACATTGACAAAATGCAAACCAACAAACCGTTAGCCAAAGCAGAACCTACTCTAAATACAGCATATGACTGGAAGAATTTGAAGTATATAACACAGTGATTTTAACAACTGTAGCAAAATACTCCAAATCTTGCTTCACTCTTTTTTAATTTTTTAAAATTATTTCTTACATGCATCACAATAGAGGAGTGCATTACGTTCATAATTTTTTTTGCATTACAATTCTTAATACACCTTTATACCACAATTTATCATATATCTGTTTGTATATGAGGTATGTTGACACCAAATTCACATCTTCATACATGAATTTTGTATAATGATGACCATCTCTTTACACTTTCCTTGCTATTCCCCTTCTCTCTCCCTTTCCCTCCCACCCCTTGCTTCACTTTTGAGTAGAACCACACACACAAACACACTCACACACAGAGTACACAGTTAAAGCCTAGGAAAAACAGATATAAATAACTATGTAAGATATTGACATAAGGGGAATCTGAGTTAAAGTAAACATAAGGAAATTCTACTACATTTTCAACTAATCAGAACAATAGATTAGTTCATCTTTTTTGCTAAAATGTAAAAAATTACAAGGGATATTTTTGGGAGAGTTACAAGAAACTGGAATAAGACCCTCTGAATAGTTCTAAAAACTACTTGGTCTTGGGGCTGGGGTTATGCTCAGTGGTAGAGCGCTTGCCTCACTCATGAAATGACCTGGGTTCGATCCTCAGCACCACATAAAAATAAATAAATAAAATAAAGTTGTGTCCAACTACAAAAAATAAACATTTTTTAAAAACTACTTGATCTCCACTGTCTTATATAAGATGTCCATATTTCAGCAACAATTATAAGTTATATCAGAAAAGCAAAATAACTAATAAGAAACAAAGCCATCAAGAGAAGCTACCTAATGTTTAAAACAAATATTGAAACTATCAAAAAGAAAATTTTAAATAACTATGATTAATATTTTAGAGATTCCCATGGATAAGTTAGATATTGGGAAAAATTAAATATAAGTTAGATATTGGGAAAAATTAAATGTAAGAAAGAAAACTGTAAAAAAAAAGAAATTTTAAAAAGATAGTGGATTGGGGAGGGAGGAGGGTAAGAAAAGGAAGGTACAAGGTAATAACTTTGATCAAATTGTGTTATGTGCATGTAGAAACATGACATGATGGATCTCCCTATTATGTATAATTATAATGAGCCAACAAAAAATAAGGAACAAACAAGATTAGGTCCCAGAATTGGCAACAGTCATATGCACACATGGAGGAATGCCAATGTAAGCATTCAGTAAGAAGGCAGCCATCTGTATCCAAAGATAAAAAAAGTGAACTAACATGACTGATATAGAATGGCTTTAATGGGCTCATTAGTAGATTGGATACAGCTGAAGAACAAATCAGTGAATTTGAAGTTAAACCCACAGAAATTATACAAATAGAAATACAAAAGAAAAAAGATGAAGTATAGAGCCTCAAAAATTTGAAGGACAGGATCAATTAATCTATCCTGTATAAATTGTAATTCTAAGAACAAAAAAAAAGGAAAAGGGAAGAAAAACATTTGAAAAGCTATTAGACAAGAATTTTCCAAAATTAATGCCACACAACAAACTAGAATGCAGAAGCTCAGAGAAAACAAAATGGAACAGTTTCCAATACACATATTAACGTGTAAATGTACAACCATACACACACACACACACACACACACACACACACCACACAAACACATACCCATATTAAAAAAGATGAAGAGTAAAATGATGGCATACAGAGGAACAAAGATAATAATTATAGTAGATTTCTTTTTCTTTTTCATCTTCTTTTTTTTTTTAGTTGTAGGTGGACACAATATCTTTGTTTTATTTATTTATTTATTTTATGTAGTGCTGAGGATCAAACCCAGTGCCTTACGCATGCCAGACAAGTGCTCAACCACTAAGCCATAACCCCAGCCCCTTATAGTAAATTTCTTGTCAGAAATCTTGCAACATAGAGAAATTTAAAATGACACCTATAAGGGGCTGAAATAAAACAAAATCAACTCAGATTTATATACTCAGTGGAAATGTCTTTCAAAATTTGAGGGAAAACATTTTTTTCTGTAAAAGAAACTGAGCTAATTTATTGATGTATGTCTACTCTATTAAGATTCTCCTGTGAAACAAGAACATTATAGAGATAATAGAAATATAAACAAATGACAAATAGATATTATAAAATATTGGCTCATAATAATTATGAAGGCTGAGAAGTTCCACACTCTCTTTCACAAGTAGGAGATGCAAGAAAGCTGATAGCATAGTTCAGAGGACTGAGAGCCAAAAACCTGATGGTGTAGATTGCAGTCTAGTATGAAAGTCTGAGAACCAGAAGCACCAAGGGCACAGAATAGATAGCTCACACATTCAGGCAGTGTGATATAATCTTATTTTCATTTACCTATTGTTCCATGCAGATTATGAATGGAGTGAATTATGGCCATTAATAATCATGAAGGCAAACTAGTTTTATTTGGTATAAGGATGTGAATTCTAATCAAAGGGCTTTGGAAAAACCCTAACTAACATACTCAAAAATAGTGTTTAACCAGATTTCCAGTCATCCTATGATCCATTCAAAGTGACACACAAAAAATTAACTCTCATATCTACACTATGTACAATGTTAAGAGATGTTATTTAGGAAGAAGAAATTTGATAACAGAAAAAAGGTTGAATCTATATCAAAAAAAATGAAGGGCTCTATGAATTAAAAGAATGTAAAAATAATTTGTTTTACTTGTAATTGCTTTAGTCACTTATTTGTTTTGCTTTATTTGTCTAAGTCAAAAAAGTACTAAAACACTGTATTTAAATAAAATACATGAAAAGTGAATACTTTTACAAAAATAGCCAAGATTAAGGGGAAAGAACAAGGAATATACATTGATAAGAATCTCATACTACACATGTAATAGCATATTATTTCAAGGGAGACATAAACTAATTAAATATCTGTATTTTAATCTCTGCAATAATCATTAATTTTAACTAGAGTAATGCAGATTAAGACGATAATGTAAATAAAATGGAATCATGAAAATATTCAATTAATCCAAAAGAAGGTAGTAAAATAAGGAAAAAAATGAACATATGAATCAATGAAAAACAATAGAGTGGTCAGTTTTACACAATTTACATCAATAATAACATTAAAGTTAAGTTTTTTAAATTCAGGAACCGAAAAACAGATTGCCATATTAGAAAAAATCAAGACCAACCTATATCGGATATCTAAGAGAAAATCACAATAAATACAAAGACATAGGATTACAGAAAGGCTGGAAAATATATACAATGTAAATGCTGTTTTAGAAAAGCTTGCTTAGCTTTCTTATTATCAGATAAAGAAGACTTTAGGATATATAATACTACTAGGGAAAATAAAGATATTATATAATAATATAAGGAATAACTCTTCAAGAAGATGTAGCAATTCTATGTATATACTTAATAATGGAGACTCAAAAAATAATAGAACTGGAAGAAGAAATAGAAAGATCCACAATTGTAATTAGAGACATGGGTATTCTTCTCTCAGTAATAATTAAACAAGTAGAAAATCATGTACAGAAAGTTAAGAAATGAAAAGAAGCATCCGCCATTTTAGCCTAATGGATATTTTTAGTGCACTCTTCACTAAAATAGAAGAAAAAAATTTTTTTTTTCAAATACAGATGCAATAGACTACAAAGTAGAGTAAATTCTTGAATCAAACTAAAAATTGTTGATGGGACTACAAATTAACACAACTACTGTGGAAAACAATGTGAAGATTCCTCAAAAAACTGGGAATAGAACCACCATACAACCCATCTGTCCTGCTCCTAAGTATTTATCCAAAATAACTAAAATTTCAACATACCATAGTAATAGGATCACTTCAATATTTATAGTAGCACAATTCATAGTAGCCAGATTATGGAATTAACCTAGATATCCATCAATAGATGAATGGACAAAGAAAATGGGGTATGTACACACAATGGAGTTTTACTCAGCCATTAAAAAAAGAAATAATGACATTTGTCAGTAAATGTATAGAAATGGAGAGAATCATGCTAAGAGAAATAATCCAGACTCCGAAAATTAAGAGTCAAATACTTTCTTGCATATGTGGAACCTAGAGCAAAATAAAGGAAAGAAGACAGTGAGTGAAGGGATCAGATATAATGAAATTAAAGGGAAGATCAGTGTAGTAGAAGAAGGGAAATGAGAAGGAGAGAGGAAGGGAAAGGGGAAGAAATACAGAATGAATTCTAAAAAATGATGTTATAGACATTTATAAATATACCAAAGGGAATTTCAACTTTATTATATATAGAAAGCACCAATAAAAATATATAAATAAAGGAGTAAGGAGTAAGATCAGTAGAGTGGAGCATAGAAAATAAGGAGAGGTGGAGAAGAAGGGAAGAAGGGGAAATGGGGAAAGAAATCAAATTCCTTGCTTGTATTATTTTGTATAAATGAAACCAAATACTATGTATAATTATAATGCTCTAAAAATATCTGGAGGTCATTTAAACAACTAAAAATTTGAAGGAGCAGAAATCATAGAATGCATATCCCTGACAATTAAAAATGTACTAGGAATTAGTAAAAGAAAGATATCTAAAAGCTCCTGAATATGTTCAAAATAAATGACACTTTTCTAAATAACCCATATGTTAAAGTGGAAATTTCAAAGGCATTTAACACCTCTTTTTTTTTACTAAATGAAAACAAAAGAACAGAATATCACAATTTGTGGGATGTAATTTAAGCAATACTTAGAGAGAAATTTATAGAATTAAATGGTAATATTAGAATAAAAGGCCTCAAATGAATAATCTAACCTTGCAACTTCAAACACTAGACAGAATAAGAGCTTATTAAACCCAAAGCAATTGTTAAAGAAAAAAGAAGAAAAGTAATAAAGGAAAGAGGGAGGGGAAAATGGGGAGATAAATCAGACCTGCAATCAGTAAAACTGAAAACAAAAACAATAAAACAAAAGCAATGAAACCTAAAGCTAGTTGATTTTTTAAAAAAATCAATGAAATGTTTTTGTTGCCTTAATAGAAAGAAAAAAGAAAGAAACAAATTACCAATATTGGAATTAATTAAAGAAGAGTGTGATACTATAGACTATACAAATATTATATTATAATAATAAAATATAAAGAACAATTCTATATCCATAAATTTGATAAAATAAATTGAATGGGAAAATCCATTAGGAAAAAATATATATCAAGTTAACTTAAGGAGATGTAGAAAGCTGGATGTGGTGTGCACACTTGTAATTCCAGCAGCTCAGGAGGCTGAGGCAGGATGGTACCAAGTTCAAAATCAGACTCAGCTGCTTAGCAACATATGAAATAAAAAAACAATGCAGCTAAAATTTGTTAAAATCAAACAAGTCTAATCAAGAAAAAGCAAGAACACAAAATTAATAACAATGGAAAGGGTGGTATCAAAGCAACCCTACAGATGTTAAAAATATATTAAGGTAATATTAAAATTGTATGCCAACATATGTAGTAGCATACAAAATATGTTCTATATTAGAGAAGGGTCCACATGCCGCTGAGAAGAAAGTATATTCAGTCATTGATGGATGAAATATTCCATTTATGTCTATTAAGTTTAAATTGTGAATTGTATTTTTTAGTTCTATACTTCTTTATTTAGTTTTTGTTTCAAATACCTATCCAGTGGTGATAGAGGCATGTTAAAGTTACACAGTATTATTGTGTTGTGGTCTATTTGATTCTTGAGATTGAGAAGGGTTTGTTTGATGTAAGTACATGCTCCATTGTTTGGGCATAAATATTCATGATTGTTATCTTTTGTTCATGTGTAATTCCCTTAAGCTGTATGAAATGTCCTTCTTTGTCTCTTCTGATTAATTTTGGATTGAAGTCTACTTTATCTGATAGGAGGATAGAAACTCCTGCTTGTCTACGCAATCCATGCAAGAGATTTGGGTTTTTTCCTATGTTTTCACCTTCAGTCCATAGATGTCTTTGCATATAAAGTGAGTCTCTCTTGGAGACTGCATAGTGTTAGATTCTGTTTTTAATCTAATCTGTCATTCTTTGTCTTTTGATTAATGAGTTTAAGCCATTAATATTCAAGGTTATTAGTAAGATATAATTTGTATTCTCAGTCATTTATATTTCTAATTTTTTAATTTGAATTACTTTCTCCTTTGATTGACTATTCCTTTAGTGTATTTCCTCCCTTTGCTGGTTTTCACTTTTTTATTTCATCTTTATGGAATAATTTGTAGTGCTAGATTTATAGTGGCAAATTCTTTTAACTTTTGTTTATCATGGAAGGTTTTTATTTCATCTTTAAATCTGAATCTTAATATTGCTTTATATAGGATTCTTCATTGGTATTCATTTTCTTTCAGAGCTTGGTGTATGTTACTCTGGTACCTCCTAACTTTCAGGGTCTTGGTTGAGAAAGCAGCTGAGATCTAAATTGGTTTCCTCCTATACACAATCTGGTATTTTTCTCTCTTAGCCTTTAAAATTCTATTTTTACTGTGTATGTCAGGCATTTTCACTATAATGTGTGTTGGTGTGGGTCTGCTGTAATTTCGTACATTTGGGGTCCTGTAAGCCTCTTGTATTTGATTTCATTCTTTGGGTTTGGGAAACTTTATGATATCATTTCATTGAAAAGATTGTGCATTCCTTTGGTTTGTATCTTTGCACATTCATCTATCCTGATAAATCTTAAATTTAGTCTTTTTATGTTATCCCATATTTCTTGGAAGTTCTGTTCAAGGTTTCTTAAAACTTCTCTTCATGGTCAACTCTATTTTCAAGATTATGTATTTTGTCTTCATTGCCTGAGGTTCTGTTTTCCAAGAGGTCTAGTCTGTTGGTGATGCGCATGATTGAATTTTTAATTTGGTTTATTGTTTCCTTCATTTTGAGGATTTCTGCTTGTTTTTTTTTGTTGTTGTTGTTGTTGTTGTTCAGAATTTCTGCCTCTTTAATGAAGTGATTTTCACTTCCTGTATTTTCTCTCTGATTTCATTTCTTATACTGTCCTTTACTTCAGGGACCAGTTTAACTACCTACATTCTGAACTTCTTCTCTAACATTTCTTCAACTGTGGGGTTGATGGATTCTGTTATTGGAGTCTCTTGGTTTGTTTGGGGGTGATTTTGTTTCTTGCTTTTTCATGGTGTTTTTGTGTCTACCCATCTAACAGTATGGATCTGAGTCAATAGAATTTCTACCCTGTGAACTTATAGTGTCCCTAAACATTTCCAGTACCTCCCTTTTTAGGGGGAAACAAATAACAGTAACAACCAAATCAAACAATATACAGAATTAAACCAAATAACAACTCCTATGATGTCTACAATGTTAATTATCACAATAAATAGAAATGATATGATCAGGTATTGCTTACAATAAAAACAGCAAATTTGCAAAAGGGTTTATAATTTCATATGGTGGATGGGGAAAGAACAGAAGTAATACAGGCTGTGATGATTATGAGGGAGGAGGAGAGAAGAAGTAGTAAAAAATCAAAGGATAAGTGAAAGAGAGAATAATAGTGATTGGCTGTTAGCAGAAGAAAAGAGAGAAGGGAAACAGGATAAAAAATATAAAGTAATTTTTTAAAAGTAAAAATAAAAATAAAAGGATACAAAAGTAAATATACAAATCAAATATAGTTTGCAAAAGACTAATCTATGAAAAAATAGCTGTTTTCAAAAATGCTAGAGATGAGAAAAACAAATATGAATATGTATAAATGTCCATGTAATATTAAGGTCACAATAAGAGAAAAAGAATAAAAGAGAGAGACAAAAAAAGATCTTATTGAAAAGTTAAAGAATTATTTATGCTCGAGTTCAAAAATTGTAAGGTTCTCTTCTAAGCAGTTTTAGGTGGAGTCATTTGGAGCATGATGCTCCACCCTCTGGATTGCTGGAGTAAAATATATAATCCCATAGATGGAGTTCCTGGAGGCAGGGTTTAGGTTTAGTTAGGCAGGCTCCAGGATCTTTGCTGAATGCCAATTGTTCTAAAGATTTATATCAGTGCACCTCCAGCACCCAGTACTTGCTGGTTCATGCTGGCAGAGTGTACTCCAGGGATCTCCCCTAGGTTCCAGTATGTTGTAGGGGAGCCAATTCTTAGTGCCCTACAATACCTTCACACTCAGATTCAGTCTCCAATCTCTCCACCCCCCTCCCACACTTTCCAAGTTCCCAGCCAGATGTGTGTCTTCCAGCTGGTCCTGTAAGGATTGGAAGGACAGGTGTAGAGCAAGGTGGGTTTCTACAACTAGTTGTCCACTGTTTAAACCTCTCTCCACATTTAATTTTCTCCTGGTCACTTAAGCACACTCCATGTCATGCAGTGCGTGTATATACTGGGCCTGTATTTTGGGACAAACTTAGGTTTTTCTGGATTTGGCCCCCTCAGCTGATGGTTACAAAATAGTGTCTTCCTTTGTTCTCTGGAAATTGGCTGGAGATATGGCAGCTTCTTTCCCAGCACATGGATATTGTGCAGCACATCTTTCAGGTTTGCCAGGCAATGTCCTTGATCTCTAAATACTCCATATCCAGACACACCTCAGGCCACTCAAAAATTCGGGTTTCTTTAATTCCCTTATTTCTCCACTATGCTCATGGAGAAACTGCTCTGAGTGGTAGGTACTTCAGGCCTGTCTGTGGCAATGGCTGTGCCACTGGGGATTTCTTCCTTATTTTATTATATCCAATCTCCTGAGTCTCCAATCTGCTTTGAATGTTCAGTTTTAAAGTCCCCCCTGCTTTGTTTCTTTGTTTCTTGTTTGTTTTGTTTACTCATCTTGTTGAGAAGCTGCCTCTGGGCTTTCTTGATTTCACTACATGGAACAGCCAAGAACTTGACCTCCTCTATTCTACCATCTTGAAACCCCTTCCCCTCTAGACGTGTATTTTTGTTTATTTCTTTGTTTTCAGGAATCTCTATTCTTTTCTAGTTTGTATATTCATTTTTATGCTAGTAACATATTTTGAGATTACTATAGCTCTATAGTATTCCTTGAAATAAGTTATTGGGATGTATCTAGCTTTATTTTTTTGTTATTCTCAAGTTGTTTTGGCTATATGGAATATTTTGTGCCTCTCTGAAAAATATCATTGGTATGTTCTTGGAAATTTTCAATGAATCTGTAAATCACCTTAGCTAGTGTGGTCATTTTAACAATATTATTTCTTCCAACCCTTGAATATGAGACATCTTTCCACATTTTATGCTTTCTTCAGCTTTTTTCACCAATGTTTTGTCATCTTCATTATAGCGATTTTTCAATCCCTTGTCTAAATTTATTCACTGTTTTTGTAGTTATTGTGAATGAAATTGCTTTCTTGATTTCTTTCTCAGAAAATTTATGATTGATATATAGGGAAGTTATTGTATGTTGAGTTTGCATCCTGATACTTCAATGAATTTCTTTATCAGTTTTAATAGTCTTTTTGTGGAATCTTTTGGATTTACTGTATACAGAATCATACAATCTGAAAGCAGGGATACACTGACTTCCTTACTTCCTTTTGGTATTTTATATTTTTCTCTTGCTGAATCATACCATACTGAATAAGAATGGTAAGAGTGGGTACTCTTGTTTTGTTCCCAGTCTTAGAGAAAATGCTTTTAGTTTTTCCCTATAAAGTATGATGTTTGGCTGTTTGTCATGCATAGTCTTTATTATGTTGAAGTACAATCATTATGTACCTGATTTATTATGAGTTTTTTTTATCATAAAGAGATATTAAAGTTTATTAAATGCTTTTTCTGCATTTATTGAGGTCATCATTTGATTTTTGTCCTTCAATCTGTTGAATTGATATATTTAATGATTTGCACATGTTGAACCATACTTGCATCACTGGGATGAAACCAACTTGATCACAGTGATGCTCTTTTTGATGTGCTGTCCCATTTGATTTATTACTATTTTTTTTTGAAATTTTTCATATCTATTTTCATTAGATATGTTGGTCTATCATTTTCTTTATTTCTAGCATCTTTGTCTGTTTTAGGTAACAGGTGATGCTGACCTCAAATAATAAGTTTGGAAATATTACCTCCATATCAATTCTATGAAATACTTTGAGAAAATTTGGCATTATTTCTTATTTAAAAGTGTGGTAAAATGCAGCAATCAATCCATTTAATCCTTGGGTTATCTTCATTGGGAGATTTTTATTACTGATTCTATCTAATTATTTGTAATAGATATATTCAGGGTTTTTAATATCCTTATGTTTGAATTTTTATAGGTCATACATAATCAAATATTTGTCCATTTTTGTTTTCTAATTTGTTTGCATATAGTTTAAAATAATAATCCCTAATAATTATTTATAATTATGTGGTATAAGTTTTCCTGTCTCCTCTATCTCCTTTAATTTTATTTATTTGGGACTTCTCTCTTTTGCTAGGTGGGTATATTTTTTTTTTTACAAATTAGTCAATTTTGTTTATCTTTTCAAATAATCAACTCTCTAGTTCATTGATCTTTTTTATTATTCTCTATTTTTCTCTGTTTTTATTTCTTTCCTCTTAATATTCTATTTTTGGTTGGTCTGCTCATATTTTTGTAAGTCCTTGAGATGCATTATTGGTGATTTTATTTGAAATTTATTTTTTTCATATAGTCACTTAAGCAATAATTTTTTTCAAAATAAAGTACATTCACTTTATAGACATAATGCTATTGGACCCTTCAGAGACTATAGTGTAATCATAACTTTTCTAAGCGCTGGAAAACCAAAATTTTGCATGATTTGCTTTATTATGATATTAATATTATTACTGTGGTCTGGGACCTAACCTGCCTCTCTGATGTATGCCTATGTATACTATTAATATAGATGCTCCTTGATTTAAGGTATGGTTATGTACTAGTAAACCATCATTAATTTAAAAATATTGTAAGTCAAAAGCATATTCAATACCCCTATCCTACCAACCACCATAAGTTAAAAACAGAGTACATTGTGGGATATCAATTTTTACCCCCTCATGATCACGAGGCTAATAGAACTGTGGGATCCCTACCACTGCCCAATGTTGCAAGAAAGTATCATAGCATATATTTCTAGCCTGGGAAAAGATTAAAATTCAAAATTTGAAGGACACATTGTACTGGACTCACAACTGTGGACTCCCTGTCACTGCCTAGCATTGCAAAAATGTATCATAAAACATACTGGTACCCTGGGAAAAGATAAACATTTTAAATTTGATGAACACATTGCACTGAATGCGTATCATTTTCCCACTACCATAAAGTAGAAAAAATGTTAAGTAAAACCATTTTAAGTTGTCCATATTGTCTATGAGAACTTACCTCAGATAGTGGAACATTTGAGTAGAAATATGAATAGAGTGGATCATCAAATAAATAAAGAGACAATGATATTTTGTGGAAGGAAATACTGTAAAGATAATGAGGCAAAAGTATTATCAGTGTGTTACTGGTAACAATCTAATATCTACAAAGAGAACAACCCAAGCTTTGATAACATTCTCCTTTTCAATGAAACTTTTTGTAATATTAACATTATGAGGGACCCAAACATCAGTAGGATTTGGTGAAATAATTTTTAAAAGTTTTCTTTAACAGTGCAATATTTCACATTCCAAGGTGTTTTTCTGCTTTCAATTTCTTACCACACAGTTCCTGTAAATAATAATCTTTCTAATCTCCCTTTACCATTTCATTTCCATTAGTCTCCTGAGACGGTTTTTAAAGTATTTTAAGCACTTTTTCAGAATATTTCTCTACTTGAAGAGTGCCTACCTATAAAGCTGTTATTGTTCTTAAAAATTTCTAACAGCTTTATCTGAGTAACACCTTTTATATATGCATTATCACCTGTCCTTTCCCTTTTTTTGACTTTTATAATTAATAGATAATTTTCTTTCAATTTTGTAGATATGAACTCTATATATTTTTGCTTAGAGCTACAATATGTTAATATCAAAAACTAAGAGTTCTGACCAAGTGTTTTGTAACTTCTTTTTCTTTTGAACAGAGTATCAAATTCAGAAAGTAATGAATTCATATCCAAGATTTCAACTGAGTATATAGGTGTATGTGTGCTTTTTATTAGTGTTAATATTATAGTTATACATAATAGTGGGATTCATTGTGACATATTCACAAATGTATATAAATAATTTGCTCAAATTAAAATTGAAATTCCCAGTTCTTCCTCTTTCCCTGCCTTCCTCCCTCCCCTTGATGCTTGTATGTTTAAATAGGTTTGTATTCTAGCAACCAATAAAAGCCAAATGTCACAGTGGATTTTCCAGTGTAGACCCAGCCCCAGGCCCAAACTTCTTTGCAAGTAAATTATTTATTTTTCTGGACAGGAAGGATAGTGGTTTTTTAAAAAAATATTTTAAAGAAGGACTATTTTCTAATTTTTCTCATATTGTCAAAGTAGTTTGACAAGACATGAATTAAAAAAATAAATGATCAGTTTTAGCAAAAATCTATATATTGTTTGCTTCCAGGGTGTTCGCTTGCTTTCAGAATTTTATACTATGTCAATTTCTTGTATTATATGTTGCCCTTGATATTGAAAAAGTTTGCAAATAGTATTGAATTCAATATGCAATGGTCACCCACATCTGCTTTTCATTTCATTTTTATATAAGCTTGACATACATAAATGTTTAAATTGCATAATGCACCTGACAAGACATGGATAGCCATGCTACATGATATAGAAATGAAATACTTGAATGACATCCATACTGTAACAATTCTTACCCCCCAACCAAGGATCCAGATTTACTCTTCTTTATATTTTTACATTACTAGTTGGGAGACCTATCCACCTTGCTATTTTTTCTTACTTTTGATTTCAAGTACCTTTTAGAGATTAATATCCCAATATATTTTCGGAGAATAAGAGATACCCGAAAATAAAATAAAATTTCATACTTCACATTAAAGGTTTTGTTAACACCATCAATCTGGAAGATTAGACAAAGTTCATTACAAAATTTGTCATCACAGTGAAGTACCTTACTTATGAATTTGATATATCAAATAGTTTCCGTATTCTTCTTTTCATATTTCATATAAAACTACTTACTGTGTAGATTTCATTAGTGGAATTGTGAATCCATTTTTTAAATGCTTCATTGTTAAAATGAATTTTAAATGAACAGTTTCTTAAGAACCAAACAGAAATCTCAGCTAGTAGCTTCACTGCATAAATTAAGTATTCTGTGGGATAAAAGGCATTCTTTTTGTTTGTGACACTTCTTTTCCCCATTATCACTAAAGCAATGTGAAAAATGCATTTGAGGTGAAAGAAACCGCATATCTTGGCACTGTGGCTTAAGTAGATTTCCTATTCACTGAACAGATAAATGAAGTCAGTACAATGTGTTACAAAACGTGTTGTTTCAACTGCTACTGTATTACTTTGTGATATCCTCTACAGGAAATAGTCCATAACTGTTACTAACTATCAAATCCAACTTCTAGCTGTGAAGTTGCAACCCTTCCTTCCTTTCATATATGGATTGTTTTTATTATCTTTTTGGGGGGGACTTCCATTTCCTGAATTACTAACATTTAAAAATAAACAAGTAAAGTAGGAATATTATAGTTATTGACATTAAGTAAACTTAAAATATATAAAATAAACTCTTAGCTACATCTTAGGTTTCATTGTACAAGAAATACTGTATGTATTTGTGGTGTACCTAGTTAGTGCTCTATATTCCTTATATATTCCTGACTTCACACTGCTCTTTAAGCAATCCCTGAAGTGACTATTCCAAATAGACTTCATTTAAGTTCTTTGTCCATCTGCCCCTCATTCTCAGTCATTATGAATGGAATAATTCAATTACTATATTGAGCACAAACATTTGGTTACAAGAGCACCATTCCTTTCACATTTTTTTCTCTTCTAATTTTCATTTTTTTCTCTCCCAAGGTGATACTTCAACATTTACAATGGATTCTCAACTGTGGTCTATTTCAGGGCCTGGTTCTATAAGTAATGCCAATTTTCTTCTGTATTCAAATTAGTTTCAGTCATCCTCTGATTTTCAAGTCTTCCCCTTTTTCTTGATAGTCACTATTTTCCAGAATTATGCCATTTGCCAGAATCAGTAACATGATTCCAAAGAATTAAAGGCCAGCAGTAAAGGCATAGCACCACCTAGTGACTAACATGGTAGCTAAGAAATTAAGGGGTCTTTTGATGAGTAAAAGGTAAGGTAAAGAAAATAGAACAAAAATCAGGTGAGTAGGTTATTGAGAGTGAAATGGGAGCAGGAACTGAAGACAAAAGCAAGACTAGATGCTCATCAATGTAGCCCAATAAAAGCTACACTATAAATAAGTTTGAGCAAAGAGTTGTACTGACACAATAGAAAGTCAACTGTTAAACAACCAGAACTAGGAGGCTGGGGATATGACAATATAGTTCTGTTGGTAGAGTGCTTCCTAGAATTCAAAAGGCCCTAGGTTCAATCCCCAGAACCATATAAAGAAAAGAAAACTAAAGAATTAATAGCTAGGGTAAATAAAATAGAACAAAAATAAGTATAAATTTCAACTTAAACCAAAAAAAAAAAAAGAGGGCTTAATGTTGTTATTTGGCAACAAAATATTGAAAAAAACAATAGAGAATCAATAAAGCCAAAATTTGGTAGTTTAAGAATACCAGCAAAGTGACACATTTTCAGCTACCCCTAAAAGAAAAGAAATAAAATGTACATGAATACAATCAAAATTGAAAATAGGAAGATTATTATCAATCTTATAGAAATAGATTGTAAATAAATAAAATTAAAATTTGCACTCAATAAAATATATAATCTAAAGGAAATGGGAAAATTCCTAGGAACACACAAACTACCAAAACCGACTTATTAAAACAGAAAACTTGAATAGATCTGTAACAAATAGAGACTGACTTAATCAATTCTTCAGACTATATATTAAAGGTTTTTCAGGTCAGGTATTCAGGTTTTTTCTCTTTTATGTAATACAAAAGTAGCCATAGGCAATATGTACATGAATATGATTTGTTCCAATAAAACTTCATGAGAAAACCAAATGTCTGGGCTAAAGACCTGATACCTGCTGAAAAAAAATTTCTGTATACCTGTGAAAAGTTCAATGACAATGTAGAGATTTTAATGATCATATTTCCATTTTGAGACCAAGAATATGCCTTATGTAGAATGAAAGTGCTATTGCTTACTCTTTGCCCCTAGTCTTATCCTATTTAACTGTTTTATGGTATTTGTGCTTGACAACCTCTAATATTAGCCCCAGTGTTCCCTGAATTCATCAGCAATTTACAAATTTATGCAATTACCTCTCCTTGAGCATTCGTTGGACTTATTGAATAGCTTCTAATACTTCTAATAAATGGAATATGACAGAATTGATGGGATCACTTCTAATATTAAGTTACAAAATGTCTGTGCCTTCGGATTCTCTCTCTTTGGTGTTCTCACTCTGGAGGAAGTGAGCTGTCATGTTACATGAAACCCTGTCAAAAGGCCAACATTACCAGAAACTAATATCACTGGTCAATAGACAGTGAAGATCTGAGACCTGCCAACAACCATGTGATGGAGTCTGGAAAGTGAATCTTGAACCATTGTGAACCTTGAGATGAATGCATACCCAGCAAATAACTTGATTACAGTTTTAGGAGACAACCAAAGCTGCATGAACCAGCTAAGCTATACTTGACCTACAGAAACTGAAGGAAATGCTGTTTTATACCATTAAATTTGAGGATTTATTTTGGTGGGGGTGATACTGGGGATTGACCTCAGGAGCACTCAACCAGTGAGCCACATCCCAGCCTATTTTGTCTTTTATTTAGAGACAAAGTCGCACTGAGTTGCTTAGCACCTCGCTGTTGCTGAGGCTGGCTTTGAACTTGTGATCCTCATGCCTCAGCCTCCCAAGATGCTGGGATTACAGGCATGTGCCACTGTGCCAGATTTGAGAATGTTTTGTTATAAGAAAAGAACAATAAATACAGTGTTATTTATTTTCTCCTTTCCCCCAATGATGAATCTCTCCTAGTTAAACCAGGTCTGTTGCAGTTTAATATATGATTTAAAATTCCCAATTCCTACATTATGAAATTTTGTGCTATATATAACCCAGCACTATTAGGAACTTAACATGAAATAAAAATCAATGAATCCCTGGTCTAAAACAACTACATTCTTTTTAAATATGAAGAATACAGATAATTGTTTAATAATCAGAATGAGACATGACTGAAATCTCCACTAATCACTGTTTTAGATTTTTTAAAAATATTTTTAGTTGTAGATGAACACAATGTCCTTATTTTATTTATTTATTTTTATATGGGCTGAGGATTGAACCCAGTACCTCACACATGCTAGGCAAGTGCTCTATCACTGAACAACAACCCTAGAACTGTTTTAGATATTTAAGTGAACAGATATTCTATCTTCTGTACCTATTATTCATTGATTCACTTCATAAGATTTGTTTATATGATTCAAACTTTTCTTTGAATAATATAGATGTAATATCAGGCTGACATTTGCTGAATAAAATTGCCCATCATTTCTTTTTATCTTCTTGGTATATACATATATAAGAAATTGTTCAAATTGTGTTCATTCGCTTATTTTTGTTAATTATTTATTATTAATATGTAGGAATTTTTCATTATTTCTTATCATATATCCACATAATTATTCATAAGAGAGATAAGAGGATATTCATAAGAAGATATTGAAACATTGGAGTTAATTTGGAATAACATATGTAAATTTTCACTGCTTTTGTATTTCAAAGACGTTGGAGTCTCATTAGAAAATATACTTGCTAGGGATCTTTCCTCTTTCTCTATGCACACGTATATACATGCATATACACATACACAAACATACACACACACACACACACACACACACACACAACTCTATCTGGAAAACTGAGATAGCTCTACTGTTCATCTAAATAAATGCCCACATTTCATATAGCTTGGGTAAGGGAGTACCTCAGTTTTGTTAAGTTCTTTTCCTATATCATAAAATCTCAAGTATGAAGAATAATGTGGTCTTTATGAGTTTCCAAGGTTGAAGAATTTACATGAATGCAAAGCTCAATTCCATTCTTAGCTGTTACAAGAGATTAGAGATAGAAAAATATGAAGTTTCTTTGAGAATAACTGAACTTGAACTTTGAGGTGTAGTTATGCCAAATAGAGATAACAAATTCCAAGTCTAAGCAGGGAATAAGAATCATGATATAATTTGAAACTATATGAATGTACAAATAATATAGTACTGTGAGAAACAATACATACAGTGAAAAACAAATGAGGTGGGAGATAAAACAGAGACTAAATTTTAGTATTAAAATTTTTCATACTTTTAGTCAACCAATCATGCTGAATGATATCTACACAAAGTAAGAGAGGGATATTCATTCACTTATTCATTTATTTCTTTAGAGAAAACATAAATTTAGTACCCATTATATTTTTAGTCACTGTACTAGGTAATAAAGATAAAATTATAACTGGAAAACAATGTATTTGGCAATTATGTTATATGGTTTTCACTCAGGCACATATTCATTCAAAAGTATATTTTGAAAGGGTATCATAGTACAGGTATTTTACTAAGATCTGCAAATATTTTGATGGGTCAAAATGAACATGGCCTTTATTTTCACATTACTGATCCCTTGGTAGCATATGCATAGAAAAAAATTATAGTAGTAAAGAATTTATGAATAAAAATCACAATGGAGAATACCTTATAGAAAAATATTTAATTTAAGATATAAATTATGAGTGAAATTTCATTGGAAACCTAGAAAATTGAGTATGTGGGGATGAAAAGAGGGAGAATGTGGAATTGGAAAAAGTGTTCCAATGGCTTTTTTGTGGATTGACAAGATTCGATGTTGAAATCCTAACCAACAGTACCTCTTACATGCATCTGGAGATAGGGTCTTTAGAAAGATAATTAAATTAAAAATAGGTTATATCTTGATCCAATCTAACTATTGTCCTCTTGAAAAGAAGAAATAGTTGAATTATATAATGGTATTGATAATAATAATAATAAACATAAGGAGGAGCAGGAAAGTTGATTAAGGAGGAAGGAGGGGAAGAAAAGGAAGGTACAAGGTTATGATTTTGATCAAATTGTGTTATGTGCATGTAGAAACATGGCATGATGAATCTCCCTAATATGTATAATTATGATGAGCCAACAAAAAATAAACAACAAACAAGATTAGGTCCCAGGAATGGCAACAGCCATATGCACACATAGAGGAAAGCCCATGTAAACATTCAGTGAGAAGGCAGCTATCTGTATCCAAAGAAACAAAACTGAAAAGAAACTAAACCAATTAATATTTTGATCTTAGACCTCCAGAGTCCAGAACTGTAAGAACTAATGTTCCGCTGTATGTAATATTTTGTTATAACTACCCACAAAACCTTATACAGGTCTCATGACAAAAGAACACATGGAAAAAGGCAAGAAAATAAAAGTGAAACAAAGCATTGTGTTAGATGAGTATATGGAGTTGGACTCTTAAAGGTTTTATCGGCCACAGTGAGGATCTTTATGTTGTTCTGAAAGTTATGTGGAAGCCCTTGATAGTTTTTGAGGAAGTGGATATATTATATGTCAATTAATATTATTAGTTTTTGAAGAAGTTTATGCAAGTATACTAGTTAATATCTTTTAGCTGTAACAAAAAAAATCCAACTAGAAATAATAAAGATATTTATTCTCATATAAGAATTCCAGAAATAGGGGAATTCCAGGTTTATTTACTTCACTAACTTAAAGTAATTAAGAGTAGTGATCCTTTCTGTTTTTCAGTCATACTCTCATATTTGTTGTCTTGTCCTTCTAGCCTGGCTCTTTCAATGGTCCTAAAGTGCTGGCACAGTTCTGCACATTATTTGCTAAGGTCAACATTTAAGATAAGAACAATAAACATTCCCTAGTCTCAAGGTCCTGTTTTATGGGTGAATAAAACCTTCCCATAGGATTCTCATCATGCTTCCCTTTATATTCCATAGCACTGAAATGCATCACATGCTAAATACTAAACCAGTTTCTTTTTTTTTATTGTTGGTTGTTCAAAACATTACATAGTTCTTGATATATCATATTTCATACATTTGATTCAAGTGGGTTATGAACTCACATTTTTACCCCGTATACAGATTGCAGAATCACATCAGTTACACTTCCATTGATTTACATATTGCCATACTAGTGTCTGTTGTATTCTGCTGCCTTTCCTATCCTCTACTATCCCCCCTCCCCTCCCCTTTCTTGGCAAAAGAAATAAAACCAGAACACCTAACTTAGACCAGTCAAGATCCACCAACTCTATCAGAAAAGGGGTCCATCTTCTCTGAAGGATATGATATCCTGGAAGAGAGTAAACAATACTGATATCCATCTAGAAAAAGAAAATGAATAGTTTTTTTTTAAAAAAAAAAAAACAGTCAATAGCATCTGTCACAGGATTATACTATTAGATTTTTGTTTGAAATTATCACTCTGGCTGCAGTACAGAAGACTGTTTGAATTAGGTAGGTCCTAGTAGAAATAAGAAATAATATTTATACTATTATGATATTGTTGACAGGCTAGAGAAATGGTATTTGGAACTACAATGAAAGGAACAAAGAAAAGTAGATGGTGTCAAGAAAGACTTTGTGGGGATACTGGGAATGTAGTTCATTGGCAGAGCACTTGCCTAGCATATGTGAGGCCCTGGGTACAATTTTCAGTAGCACAAAGAAGAAGGCTTGTGAGAGGACAGGTTTGGGCCAAGAAATCTTGATTATTTTAGCATGTTGTTTGAGCTTCCAATCAGCTACCAATTGGAAATGTCCAGTAGATGATGTATCATCAGTTCATATGACATCTGAATATTAAAAAGATAAACATATGTGTGCATATATATGCATATACATAGATAAGTAGATAGATATGTGTGTGTATGTAAATAGAAATTGCATGTATAGATATATGGATCTTGAGCTCACATAAGAAGTTTCAATTCTCAGACACTTAATGATCAAAAAATTTATAAAGGTTCTAAAGGAGATTGAGAAGGAGCAGTCATATATATGGGGAAAAGTCATAAATAAAAATGAATATACACCAAGATTTTAAAAAACATGAGTATTTTTAAATAATGGGAGGACTTTCAATAACCAAAATCAAAGTCAGTTTATCCAGAAGAATTTTATGATTATGGACTGTCATTTCTGAAAAAGGAAAATACAGTGAAAGGTTTTTGAATATGGCAAAAAAAGAGATTGGACACATATTAGCCATAAGAGTGAAATACAGAACTAATGCTTAGAGAGCTCATGTTTTGAACATTTGCAAGAATAAACTGTAGAGGAAAGACTCATGCACTGGTACATATTTAAGGAATTATTGCTTTTTAAGATCCGAGAAAACTCTGGTGTACCAGTTGAAGTGTTAGGGAATAAGTAACTAATATAAAATGAATAACCTATAATACCAAAGTCTAATTCCTTTCAGGACTAGAGTTCTTTAAATAAATTCATGTGGATTCCAATTATATTTCTCATTGAGCAGTTGTAATCTCTGGAAATAACTGAGTGTTTTATTTGGGGGATCTTCTCTTAAGAAGTCTTGAATGTGTGATTGAATTATCAAGGTACTTAGTTTCACATTGCTTTCTAGTATGAAAAATAATATTTAGTCATCATTAAAAATTTTTATCTTAAGAAAATGCAAATTGCATGTGAAATATTTTTTAAAATATCTTCAGTATTTCCTAGAAGTGTAGGAAATTTGAATTTTAATTTATGAAACTTTCTTAAAGATAAATATCTATACTTGTAAAAAACTACATTCAATTTTGAAATTACTTCCTGTTCCAAACTTTTAATTTTGAAATTACTTCCCGTTCCAATCATTTCACTAAATAAAGGTTTACTAGGCATCTACTACATGTGACATACTTTTCTATGTGCTGTTGAATAAAGGTAAAATTACAGTATAGTCCCTAACCTTAAGAAGAAACTTTGAAAAGACATATATATTCATGCAAACAGCTAAAATAGAAGGATTTTAAAAATGTTCATATGACTCAAGGATAAATCAAATAAATTTACAATTAATATGCAATTATTTACATTATTACTTGTGATATATATAATCTATTTCATGGAATAAATTTAATTGCAATTTAAGTGTAATTTAAAAATTTAATTATTATTATTATATATAGGTAGCTTTAGTCATTAGTTCATTAGCACCAAGCTGTCTACATATTAACCAAAAATATTTCTAAGTATAAGAAATTGACCTGGATATTATAAGCAGAGTTCTATAGTAGTTACAGGGAGAATGCAAGAAAATTGAAAAAATGCAGTAGTCTTGATGTTTTAATATGCACAGTCACATTGAATGCTTAGTAATATTGAAAGTCAGTCAATAAATTCAAACGAGAAAAATATAAATCTGATACAAATTAAAAACATACATGTAGAAATACTATATATTTTGAATCCATCCAATATGAAAATGTAGTAATCTTAGGAAATGAATACATACAGATAGATAGATAGATATAGATAGACATATAGATAGATAGATATAATGGAAAGAATAAATAAAGGAAATATGAAATTCAATTATAATTTTAACAGATTTCTTAGGATAGAATCTATATAATACACAGTCCAATTAAAGTATAAAACTGATTGGTTTTTAATACATTCACAGATACATACAACTATTAACACACTCAATACTAGAATACTTTAATCACTTAAAAAAGAAATACCATGCCCTTTTGCTATCCTTCCTTCTTAACTTTTCATTCCAACTATCCTTAAGCAACCAGCAAATTGCTGTCTCTTTTGTCCCTGGTTTATCTCACATAGTATAATACTAAAATACACTTGATATATGATGTTGTAGCATGTACTCATGCTTCATTTCTTATTATAAACAAATACTATTTTACATTGCAGAGATATACTATATTTTGTTATTTCATCCATAAGATGGTGTACATTTGGGTTGTTTCTACCTTTGTCTGTTTTGTGCTACTATAACATAATACATGATCCTGGATAATTTATAAAGAAGAGAGATTTAGTTCCCATAGTTTTGGAGACCTCTAAGTTCAAGATCCAGACACCACTATGTTTGGTGTCTGATGAGAACCTAGTCTCCGCTTCTGAGATAGTGCCTTCCATGCTACAAACTGGGGTGGAGAGAAATGCTATTTCCTTATATGTAAAATAGCAAGAAAGAGCAAATACATTCCTGCAAGCCCTTTCTATAGTGATGCTAATTCATTCTGTCCTCATGACCTAAACACCTCCTATTATGTCCCACCTCCCAACATGATTGCTTTAAGGATTAAGTTTCTAACACTTTATGGTAAAGAAAATATTCAGATCATAGCACAACTTTTGGCTAATATAAACAATGGTATGAATATGCATGAAAAATATTTTCTGTGGCTATAATTTCAGGGTATAGTGGGTTTTTTGTATATACTTAGGAGTAGAATTGTTGAGTCATGCAGTAAATTTATGTTAAATCATTTGAGCCAGTTCTAGACTGTTTTCCAAAGTGGTTGCTTTACTACCACTTTACAACCTCCCCAGAAATGTATGAGGGTACTGATATTGATTGCTACATCATCACCAACACTTTTTATTGACATTTTTATACTAGTCATCCTAGTGTAATTATAGTGTTAGTGATTTAATATCTTCTTAAAACTAATTTTATGGAACATCTGTTCATATGCTTACTGTATAATTGTATATTTTCTTTGGAGAATATCTTTTCAGATTCTTCATTAATTTTTAATAGGGTTATTTGACTTTTATTGAGTTGTAAGATATTTCACATATTCTAGACACAAATCCCTTACAAGATATATTTTAAAAATATTGTATTCCATTCTATAGGATTCTTTTAATTCTACAATTACAATTCTTTGAAATATACAGGATTTTAGTTTTCATGAAGTACACTGTTTTTGTTCTTATGTATTTGATATAATATCTAAGATTTCATTGTCAACTATCCAGTCTTCATATATTTTCTTTTTTTATTGGTTGTTCAAAACATTACAAAGCTCTTGACATATCATATTTCATACATTAGATTAAAGTGGGTTATGAACTCCCATTTTTACCCCAGATACAGATTGCAGAATCACATTGGTTACACATCCACATTTTTACATAATGCCATATTAGTGACTGTTGTATTCTGCTACCTTTCCTATCCCCTACTATCCCCCCTCCCCTTCCCTTCCATCTTCTCTCTCTACCCCATCTACTGTAATTCATTCCTCTCCTTGTTTTTTTTTTCCCATTCCCCTCACAACCTCTTATATGTAGTTTTGTATAACAGTGAGGGTCTCCTTCCATTTCCATGCAATTTCCCTTTTCTCTCCCTTTCCCTCCCACCTCATGTCTCTGTTTAATGTTAATATTTTCCTCCTGCTCTTCCTCCCTGCTCTGTTCTTAGTTGCTCTCATTATATCAAAGAAGACATTTGGCATTTGTATTTTAGGGATTGGCTAGCTCCACTTAGCATAATATGCTCTAATGCCATCCATTTCCCTGCAAATTCCATAATTTTGTCATTTTTTAGTGCTGTGTAATACTCCACTGTGTATAAATGCCACATTTTTTTAATCCATTCATCTATTGAAGGGCATCTGGGTTGGTTCCACAGTCTAGCTATTGTGAATTGTGCTGCTATGAACATCAATGTGGCAGTATCCCTGTAGTACGCTCTTTTAAGGTCTTCAGAGAATAGTCCGAGAAGGACAATAGCTGGGTCAAATGGTGGTTCCATTCCCAGCTTTCCCAGGAATCTCCATACTGCTTTCCAAATTGGCCACACCAATTTGCAGTCCCACCAGCAATGTACAAGAGTACCCTTTTCCCCACATCCTCGCCAGCACTTGTTGTTGTTTGACTTCATCATTTTCTTCAAAATTTTGTTAGATCTTTGATCCATTTTGAATTAACTTTTGCATCTACTTGTCATAGAAACATTTGTTGATAAATATATTCTTTCCTTACTGAAACATCTTGGCACAATTGTTGAAAATCAATTGACATAGACATGGCATAATAATGGTATAGTCAGAGTGTGTGAGACCATTCCTCTTACCCTTTGAAATTAGATTTTGTTCAGTTCTTTGTATATCATGTGTATCTCTGACTTGCTTCCATGTATTTGTGGTTTTAAAAAGGATGCTCTAGTCTGTGATTAGTTAGTAACTGAACTTTATCTGGTAAGTAATAGCCTCAAGACTTCTTATTCTTCTTTCTTTAGGTCTTTGCATAGAGAGATTTCATTTTACATCTTGTTGGGTTTTTATTTTTTTTCTTCCTCAGCTGCACTAGGTATAACTTCTGGTATAGTGATTTTGAGAAATAGTAAAAACAGGCATCCTTCTTTTTTCATTATCTTTAGGGGAAGCACTTCAGGCTTTTAACATTGAGTTTGATGTTAGCTGTTGGTATTTCATAAATGCCATTTTATTATGTTGAAGAAGTTTCCTTCAGTTTCTTGTATAAGCCTATAGAGCAACTTGAGTTCTACACAGTGTTAGAGAGTTGAAAATCTACAGAAACTCATTCAAATACTAACTGAATACTAATATGCACTTCCCTATGTTTCAGTAATTCTACCCTTATGTATGTATCTAAGATAAATAAGTCTTTATTTCCACTAGAGGAATGTATATAAATGTGTATAGTGGCTTTATTTATAATATATCCTAACTAGATGCAAACTAAATATCATAAAGATGAAAGAGAATAAATAAATTAAGCTATATAAAATGGAATTCATACAATGGAATGCTAGAGGATATATTCAAAGTGAAAATTCTATCCAGGTTGTGGTTTTCTGGGTGCATATATATATATACATATAACAAATTAGCTTAACTATTAAAATTGGTTGACTTTGCATAATAAATGTTTGCTATAAATAAAAAATGTAAAAAAAACCTGATGTCTGTTAATGTATAATTATTAAAGATTTGACAATATGCAAAGGACAATTAACAGGTGATATATAGAAATTTTATATTCCAGATAAAATATTTTATGTAATTATACAATAAAAAATTAAAAATCCACTATAAGTGCCTCAAAATGATCTAAATTAATTCAATTTTGTCATCTCTATGATTAAATTTACTTGAAAATCCAGTTTGAATAGAACTCTTATCTATGTAAAATTTTGAGTTAAAGAAAATTTTAATTCTCATTACAGAATTTAATTTCTCATTATAGAAATCTCCAGGTTACAATGATGTTTATAATTATCAATGGAGCAAAAGCAATAATCTTTCAGAAAGTTCACCAATCATTAACCTCTTTCTGCTAATATTTCTGCAGAACTAGTTAATACAGTGCATTAACACATTAAGCAATTTTTAGCAGTTCAAGAAAAATCACCTTTATCTTCTCCTTCTATCTCCTAGAATAGGGATTCATTAGAGTGAGTGCATTTGTAATATAACTAAAATAAATTTTGTGTCTCAGTGTAACAATTTCCACATAGTAGACACTCAAAAGACTAAAATAATGTATTTCCTTCAATTCTACCCTCCTGCTTACTACCATTTGTTGAAATCTAGACTGAACTCCTAATATCTAAATTCATTGAATTCATCCATCCACTTACCAATATCTAGATTCTTAGTGAGTTCCTACTATGTTCCAGGTACTTTTATATACAATAGAGTTACAAATGCTAATTTTTTTTAAAAAAATACTATTTTTAGTTTTATAGGAAACAATGCCTTTATTTTATCTATTTGTATTTTACATGGTGCTGAGGATCAAACCCAGGGCCTCACATGTGCTAGGCAAGCATTCAATCATTGGGCCACATCCCTAGCCCACAAATGCTTATTATTATATTGCTTTATTCATTCATTCAACAAATATATATTGAAAGCCAATTATATACCAGATACTAAGTTAGATGTTGGACATAGAATAGTGAAATAAGGGAAACAATCTCTGGCTGCATTGTGCTTATATTCTAAGTAAGGGAGCCAAGTAATAAGGAAATTTTATTAATGATTAATATTTCACAATCTGATGAAAAAATTGATGAATGTGAATAATTTTATCTAGTTTTGAAGCTGTTATAATTAAAAAATATTCCCACTATTCCCACAATTCTCCAGGAGCTGGTTTAGCAACTAATTCTGTTAGGGGCAAGATAGGAAAAAATGGTTAAGTATTTCATATCTGTGGAATCTTTGCCTCATCTATACCTATTAGGTTTTACTTCTCTGTTGTTTTTGATTATGATCCAAGAATAAAAACATTTCGTTTCTTTTCTCTTTAACATTCTCATTTTCATGGCAATCTTTCCTTCATCTCTCCCCAATTTTCTAGCACTTTATCCCTTGCCTAAATTTTTCAGTGTTTCAAGACTTAAAATTCTTATTTGTTTCTGAATTACTTTGGGGTTGAATATACTTGTATTCCCATACATGGTATTGTTAAGGCTCTGGGACAAATTTGTCATTAACTTTGTCTTTCAATTATTTAAAGAGCATTATTTATCCAGTACAGTGTAAAAACCCTGTTCATCTGAGTCTCATGACAAGCAATTACCACAATCCTATCCCTCTTTCATTGGACAGAATTCTCTGCAGACATGGCCAGCCCTAAATCCATGAATTTCTAACTCTCAGATTCTATTCTTATCATTTAAACCTAGATATAGATTTCAATATATTTAGATATTCTGATATACCTTAATGGACTTTATGAATTTATGAATTGTCAATTAATTATGAACTAAGAGTCTATCTTGGACTGGGGTTGTGGCTCAGTGATAGAGTGCTTGTCTAACATGTGTAAGGCATGGAGTTCAATCCTCACCACCACATAAAAATGATAGATACATAAATAAATAAAGTTTAAAAAGGAGTCTTTCCAATAAATTATTAAGGTTGATGCTGTTTCACTGGATTTGAGGAAAAACAAAAAAGTTTTATCTATTGAAATGGTTGGTTACAAATCAAACAAATTTAGGGTTAATAATTATATCTACATGAAACTGCGAATAAAGAAAACTTCACTCATTTTAATATGTTGGTTAACATTTTACGAAGAGACATAAATATAAAATGTTCTGCTTATACATAACTAATAATTGCTATTTATTTAATCCTACTATATTTTACACTGGATATAATCTCTAAGAGCCACACCATTTAGCATAAGATACAAGAAAAGGCACAAAAACAACTATAAAGTCAAGTCCAATATGGTAAATATTATAAGAGTATGACAAACTGTTGAGAGCCACAGCCGAGTCGGGATGGTGCCTGGCATTGCCAGAAGGAGGGGTAGAAGAGTGTGGAAAGAAGCATTGGATATGTCAACCAGGAAACAGAGAGAATTTTACTTGCAGGCAACAAAATATGCAATCCAAAGTCATGTCCACAGGGATACACTTCCTCCAGCAACATTCTACCTGCCTACAGTTAGCACCCAGTTAATCCCTATCTGGGATTTAATTCACTGAATCTTCTTGTATTATCTCACATATGAGCTTTGGGAGGGAACACCTCATTCCCAAACCATAACATTTTTTAAAATCTCAAATGTAAGAATATTCATATAGAGGAATGAGACTAAAAGCTAACTTACTCAGTATATTCCTTGCTTAGATTATTTTCTCATAAAAAAGATCTTTGACAATATTAATGGCAAATTCATATGAAATGAATTTAATTTATTATAATTAAAAGAAGTAGAAATCAAATAGATTTCTCCAAATGAAGTAAAATGAATTTGTTTATGTAAATATTTTTGGGATACTGAGAAAATATGTCTTCTTCACTTAATTTATCTCATTGCCAAGTCCATTCTTTAACATAATAGTATGTTTGCAACATGATATTTTAATTTCAATAATTAACCTCATCTTTTTCTCTGTACCAGTAACTGTAACATGGAAAGAAATTATTACTTAATTAAGCATTCTGGATCTTTCTCTTTTCTCCTTTAATTGCCATCTTGTGTATATTGGTTCATTTGATGATATCCCATAAGTTCCACAAGATTTGTTTATACCTTTTCATCTTTGTTTTTTTTCTTTTGTTCTCCTCTGACTATAATTTCAAATGAACTGTCTTCAATTTTGCTAACTTTTTTCCATGCCTGATTGAGGGTGCTATTGGAGCACTCTTTTAAAATTTTTAATTCAGATATATTTTTCCACTGAAGAATTTGTTTTGCTCTTTTTTTAGAATTTTGTGTCTATTGCTGTCCTCACTTTGTTTATGTATTTTTACTTGAATTGTTGCTTATTTTTCATTTTTGTAGATAACTAAGTGTCTTTAAGATGATTATTTTGAATTCTTTGTCAAGAAATTCACATATCTCTATTTCATTAGTGTTGGTTTCTGGATATTTGTTTTGCTTCATTGGTGGTATTGTTTTCATTGATTCTTCAGGTTCTTCTTTGCTTTGCATTAGTGTTTGCATATCTGAAGAATCATCCCCCCCCCTTCCATTCTTTTCCAATTGGTTTATACATGAAAAGATCTTCACTATTTGGCCCACTAGAGATTCTTGGAGCCCCTCAAATGTTTTGTGTATATATGCACACTCCACTCCTCTTCATTCCTCTCTAGGAGATAAATTTGAAGTTTTGATGCTCTCTTGCAGAGCTGTAAATCTCTCACACCTTTTACTCTAGAGGTAGCACAGTGAAATGCTGGGACCTTGAGTGTGAGCTGTATTTATCTCCCTCCTTACTGAAGGAGAAGTGTCAAGATTGTGCACCTCTCATCCGTCCTATAGAGTTGTGCCAGCTCTGTCAGTCACCCACCCCATTTCCTTATGGGTGTGTACTAGAATGCAGGAGACTGTGTTCATCATTCCACTTTCTCTCAATGCTGCAATGTTCTTCAAATTTCCGAGGGCCCCTATTCCTTTTCTTTGTTCTTAGCTACACACATAGCTCTAACTTTGTTAACTCAGTACTCAGCATGGAGTGAGACAAAATTACATCTTCAAGGTAGCACCCCAAGTCTAGGGATGTCAGGTGCATGTTTTACTCATTTTTTCCTCTGATGTAAAAACTGTAGAGCAAGTGGATTCTCTGTGGTAAGCTGAGCCAGATTGGGTGATGCCTGATATGGGTAAAATGAAACTGCTTTTGTTACCCATTTTAAAGGTATTTATCATCATTTTGTGCTCATCTGAAGTGTTGCAACTTAACTGAATTTTGGAATTTTCATAAAAGTATTTTAACCCAAATCCATTGTTTTTTGTGGTGGGACAGGGCTATGATTTTCTATTCAGAAATCTTGCTGACATCACCTCTTGCATTTTTTCTTTTTTTCATTTTTAAATATTTTAATCATTTAATAATGTTTTGTTTCAGAACTAAAACTCAAACGATCCCTTCATTGGTTGGTTCAAAATGATAACCAAATTGTTATTATTGTCTTGACTTTCCAAAATACAGGTAAATATCACCAATTTGTAGTTCCAAAAGACTGAAGATTTTATAGCATTCATGATTCCATCTCATATTTTCATCTTCTAAGAGGACAATAAACTGTAATCAGTAGGAAATAATTTAGGATTGAGAATTTTGTTCTGTTTCTCTCTCTACAACAATATATATGACAGTGGCCTTATCACATAATTTGAACTTTGGTAATGTTTTAGGCACCTTTTTAAACTGCTGTGACCACAAAGACCTGCCAAGAACAATTAGAGGAGGAAAAGTTTATTTGAGGGCTCATGGTTTAGAGGTCTTAGTCCATAGATGGCTGACACCATTTTTCTGGGCTTGAAGTAAGGAAGAACATCATGGCAGAGGATGTGGTAGAAGAAAGCAACTCAGGATATTGCCACCATGAAGAAGAGAGTGCTCTGCTCAACAAAGACAAAAATAACTCTAAAGACATACCCCCCAAAGTCCTTCCTCCTTCATCCACATCCTATCTGCCTATAGTTACCATCCAGTTAATCCCAATCAGTGGATTAATAGACTTATTAGGTTAGGACTCACAAACCTGACAATTTCACCTCTAAATTCTTTTGCTTTGACTAAAATATGAGTTTTTGGGTTATAGTGCATATCTAAACCATAAGAAGTGCCTAATTTGAGATCAAGCTTAGAGTATTTGTAATAGATGAAAGTACAGAAAAGTCATATTGTAAAAATAAAATTGGAAGTATTTGGCAAAATATAAGTTATCAAGAGTGAAGCAAGTCTCAAGGAGTTGAGAATATAACAGAAGTTAACAGAGACTGGGGAGAGTTTGAGGAGGTGAGAGATGGAAAGTGGTTGGTTAATAGACACCTTCTTAAAGTTAAATTGTATCAAGAAGTTCTGGTGTACTCCAAATATCAATTTCTAAGAATAAAAATAATAATAAATGATAGTGACTATTGGGGGAAAAGACACATTCATACATACTTGGTGGAACTGAGAATTAGTACAAACCCTCTGGAACACAGTATAGAGATTCCTCAAAATGACTGGCTCTCCCTTTCCTTGGTGTTTATTTAAAAAAAAACCCTAAAATCAGCTTATTATAGCAACACAGTACATCAATGTTTATAGCAGCACATTCCACAAGAGCCAAATTATGGAACTACACTACACCAGATGCCTGTCAATAGATGAATAGATTAAGAAAATGTGAATATGTACATAATGGAGTCTTACTCAGCCATATAAGAATAACTTTGTGGCATTTTCTTGTTAATGGAGAATATCATGTTAAGTGAAATAAGCCAGTCTCAGAAAATCAAGGGTCAAATGTTTTCTCCAATATGTGGAAGATCCAGTAAAAGAAAAAGAAAAAGTGTACATAAGGATCAGGTATTATAAAGTTATAGGGAATATCAGTGGAGTAGAAGAATGTGATCAAGAGCGAGAGCATGCTGGGGTTGAGGCCCAGTGGTACAGCACTTCCCTAGCACATGTAAGGCACTGGGTTTAATCCTCAGCACCACAAAAAAATAAATAAATAAAATAAAGGAAACATGTTCATCTACAACTAAAAAAATATATACATTTTTTTAATCCAAGCCATTTCTAATGGTTTGAAACTAGCTAAGGGACACTGTCCAATACTTTTTTTAACTTCTTATATTTTGAATCATTTCCTTTATAAAAATTTATATGTGACAGCATGATCCATTGCAATTCTTATTACACATATAGAGCACAATTTTTCATATCTCTGGTTGTATACAAAGTCTATTCACACCAATTCATGTCTTCATACATATACTAAGATGATAAACAATCAATCAACAAATATATGAAAAAACCTTCATCATCACTAGCAATTAGAGAAATGCAAATCAAAAGTCACCCTAAGATTTAATCTCACTCCAGTCAGAATGGCAGCTATTATGCATACAAACAACAATAAGTGTTGGCAAGGATGTGGGGGAAAAGGTACACTCATACACTGCTGGTGGGACTGCAAATTGGTACAGCCAATATGGAAAGCAGTACGGAAATTTCTTGGAAAATTGGAAATGGAACCACCATTTGACCCAGCTATCCCTCTCCTTGGTCTACATCCAAAGGACTTAAAAACAGCATACTACAGGGACACAGCCACATCAATGTTTATAATAACACAATTCACAATAGCTAAAAAATATTTTTTAAAAAGAGGGAGGAAGGAAGGGAAGGGAAACGGGAGGAAATGCGGAATGCATTCAGCAAAATCATCTTAAATACATATTTAAGTATGCCATAGGGAATTCTATCTTTATTTGTATGTAAAAAGCAGCAATAGCAATGAAAAAATAAATGTGTAAAAGAAATATTGGTAAAGGAAGGAGAATAGCAGGAGACAAGAGGGGAGGAAGAGTGGAAGGAACAGGGATAGAAATGGAATAAATCAAATTCCATGCATGTATACCTTTGTCAAAATCAACCCAACTATATTCAATAACTATAATGCTGTAACACAAAAATTAAAATTCTTAAAAAAATCAATGACATTTCTCAAAGAACTAGAAAAAACAGTCCTAAAATTCATTTGGAAGATAAAAAGACCCAGAATAGCCACAACAATACTGAGAAAGAATAGTAACATAATTTGAGATGAAGCATCATAATATCTCATCTCAAATTATATTAAAAATCTACAGTAAAAAGAAAATTAAAAAAATAAAACCACAGCCCCCATGAACTTGCAAAGAGGGGAAATGTATATCTATGGAATCATAAAGAACTTGAAATAATGAAAACAATAATAATTTTTACACTGAATAAAAGCAATTTGGAATCTTTTCTTTTAAATATTTATTTTTTAGTTGTAGTTGGACATAATACCTTTATTTCCCTTTATTTTTATGTAGTTCTGAGGATCAAACCCAGGGTCCCACACATGCAAGATGAGTGCTCTACCACTGAGCCACAACCCCAGCCTGCAATTTGGTTTCTTTACACCAAGTGTTTGAATGAAATAAATTAATTTTCAAAGATAACAAACATAAAACTAGATGAGTATCATTGTGGCATCTTTATATTGCATATAACATAATTTGATCTATTTACCTCCCCAATACCTCACCTTACATTCTTTTCCCAACTCTCCCTGATTATATTCCTCTACAATAACAGTGTCCCATGTAAATATATGATGACATTTTCCTCTCTAGCTTCCACAACTAACAGAAAACATGCAGTATTTATTTGTCTCCCTGGTTTATTTCACTTAGCATGATAATCTCAAGTTGTACCAACTTTTCTGAAAATAATATAATTTCATTCATCTTTATTGTTGAATAAAATTCCATCGTGTATTTGTACCACATTCCTTTCATTTATCCATTGATTGATGGACACATAGGCTGATTTCATAGATTGGCTAATGTGAAATTGATCAAATTATGTTTATGCCTATGTGATTATGCCACTATGAAACCCTCTGTCATTTATAATTAAAATACACCAATAAAAACAGATTTATTAGTAATGTTAAACTATTGAAAGTACACATCTGGAGCATTCAAACTATATCTATTACACATTATGACATTTTTACTAGTGACTTATTTTGAAACAAGATGTAAATTTGGGGGACTTTTTAATTTCCATATGTATGTCCACATGAGTAATATGTCATAGAATAAATCCTAAAATGTTCTATTAATTCACAGTAAATGGAAGATCTAAAGTATTTTAAAAAGCTACATGAAAATAAAATATTAAAATATTTGAGGGAATTAAAATGTGAGATGATACATTTTAATAATTTTAAATATGCAAAATTATTGTCACACATATTTCTTAAGAAATTAATAATGGTGATAATTTTGCATTTGTTGAAAATGACTCATTAAATTATGATGAACTTGTCCTTAGGCACAATAATTCTTTAAGATTCCTTTGCGAATGTCACATTTTCATGTATATTTTTTCACATAAAAATATCATCCTGATCATTTTGATTGCTACATGATATATTAGCTTTATTAGACATGGAATAGAGCATCTCTTGGATAAACTCTGTAATAATAATTAGATATAAAGAACTTAAACTTAATGTTATCAAATGTCTTTTCTCAATATTTGAATACTACAAATCAAAGAAGAATGTGAATATCCTCAGATATAGTTTCAAATGTGAAATTAACATTCATAAAAGAGGACATATGCAAAGAGCATTTTGAGTTAGTCAAGCTAAATAATAGCCAATCAAAATAATTTTAAAATTAAAAAATAATGAATCTTCTAAAGTATTTTATTATTTTACACAATTTAATTAAAAAGAGTGTGAGACTTGATTTCTAAAAAAAAGAAAACCAGAAAATAATTCAAATAGCAATAATCTAAAAATTAAATACCTAACAATAAATCTAACAAAGAAGATAAAAGAACTCTAAGATGCAAATCATAGAACACTGAAGAAAGACATCAAAGGAGACACTAGAAGATGGAAATAACTGTCCTGCTATTAGATCAGCACAATTAATATTGTTAAAATGACCATATTACCAAAATCAATAGACAGATTCAAAGTAATCCCCATCAAGATACCAATGACATTCTTCATGGAATTAGGAAAGTCAATCCTAAAATTTATATGGAAGAATGAATAGAAGACCTGGAATAGCCAAAACAATACTAAGCAATAAAAACAATGTTGGAGATATCACAATATCTGATTTAAAATTATCCTACATAGTTATACTAACAAAATAGCATGGCTTTGGCATAAAAACAGACATGACCAAAGACATAGAATAGAAGACACAGAAAAAAATCCACCTAGGTAGTCATTTGACCCTTGATAAAGGTGCCAAATAATATGTTGGAAAATAGTCTAAAACAATGGTGCTGGGAAAACTATTAGAAGAATTAAACTAGATCTCTATTGCATAAAAATCAGTTCAAAGCAGATCAAACACCCAGGAATTAGATCAGAAACACTGCAACTTCTAAAAGAAAATAGATCAACATTCCAACACTTAGGCACAGACATCCATTTCTTCAGTAAGATCCCTAAAGCTCAGAAAATAAAATAAAGAATTAATATACCAGAAATTATAAATAGGATACCATCTAATTAAAAAGTATCTGAACAGAAAAGGAAACAATCAAGACTGTAAAAGTAAACCTATAGTGTGGAGAAAATTTTGCCAACAATTATTCTGACAGAGGATTTATATGCAGAATACACAAAGAACTCAAATGAACACAAACAATCCAATTAGTAAAAGGGCAAATTAAATAATCAGCTATTTCTCAAAAGAGGAAACCCAAATATCAATACATAAATGATCAAGTTTTCAACATCTAGGCCATGCCTGGTGATGCACGCCTGTAATTCTGGAGGCTTGTGAGACTGAGGTAGGAGGACTGCAAGTTCAAAGCCAGCCTCAGCAATTTAGCAAGGCCCTAAGCAACTCAGCAACATCCTGTCTCTAAATAAAATACAAAAAAGAGCTGAGTACGTGGCTCAGTGGTTAAACATTCCTGGGTTCAATCCCCAGTATGTGTGTGTGTGTGTGTGTGTGTGTGTGTGTGTGTGTGTGTGTGTGTGTATATATATATATATATATATATATATATATATGTATTTTATAAACCTCTTTGGCAATAAGGGAAACACAAATCACAACTACACTGAGATTTCATCACATTCCAGTTTGAACATCAGTCATGAAGAATACAAATAATAATAAATGTTGGCAAGGATGTGGAAGATAAGGACCTGACACCAAACCCACTCCCAGCCATTTCTACTTGGGGCCAAGATATCAGCTTGTTTTTATTTTTCTTTTTTTTTTTTTTTTTTTTTTTTTAATTTTTTATTGGTTGTTCACAACATTACAAAGCTCTTGACATATCATATTTCATACATTAGATTGAAGTGGGTTATGAACTCCCAATTTTACCCCAAATGCAGATTGCTATTTTTCTCCACATTGTTTTATGTTAAAATATTGTTGAAGATTCATCAGGATTAGTTTGTATGTGGAGCAAGGTGTGCTTTCTCTTTTCTGGTTTGTGTGTGTATATCAGCAGCAAAGTCTTTACTCTGTGAACTCATAGAGTACCAGTAGATTTCCAGCACCTCACAGAAGGGGGAGAAACAAACAACAGCAATAACTGATGCAAACAATATATAGCATTAAAATAAATTCCTGGAACCTATAATGACATGTATAACAATAATTATTACAAAAAGAGGAGTGTCAGGGTCAGGAATTAACAATCACAACAACAATAAATGACCATGATGTAGATCTAGAATTAGAGTATACAGCAGATGTCAAGTATACCACATGCAATATTGTTAACTAAAAAAAAAAACATGATAATGAGGACAGAAATTATATAAACTAAATTGTTCTAAAAGAGGATAAAATATAGTACATTAACAAAAAAAGAACATGGAAAGATTCAAGACGGAAGATAAGACAAAGGCTGCATTTCCAGTTGCTCCATGACTAGAGATTTATTTATTTTTTAAATTTATGTAATTGATTTTATTTTTTAAATACACAATAGAAGAATTAATTACAATTCTTATTATGCATATAGAGCATAATTTTTCATATCTTTGTATATAAATTATGTTCATGCCAATTCACGTCTTTATACATGTATTTTTTGCATTACAATTTGTATTACACATATATACCACAATTTTTCATATCTCTGTATATAAAGTATGTTGACACTCAATTTGTGTCTTCATACTTGTACTTTGGATAATAATGATCATCACATTCCATCATCCTTGCTAATCCCCTGCCCCTTTCCTTTCCCTCCCTTCCCTCTTCCCTGAGTGGGGATTTAAAGCAACAGGAGTAATGCTTCTCAGTGAGACAGGCAAAAGAGGGATTTCTTTAGAATTTAATATTGGAGAGTTGAAATATTTTAGAATTTCAGAAATTCAGGTGAATTGAACAAAGTACAAGAGAGTACATTGGAGCCAAGCCAGTTGCAACAGTAAACTGGCACAGGTTAACCAAAGAGCAGAGGGATAACACAGAGAAACACAACACACATATTTGACACAAAAAAAACCTATATAGGTCAGAAAAGTACCCTGAGCTTAATTGCTCCAGAGGCTAGACAGCAAACTGGTATTCAAAAAGCACTCTGTATTTCTCCTCTTTCTTTATAACCATCATTTCCCACATCGCTACTGAATTCTCTGTTCATATTTTGAATGTTCTAAACTGGCTTTGATCTTACTGTCACATTTTGTATTCTCTTAATTAACTATATTTTTACCATTTTTAAAAACTATTTGGTTTATATAACTTCTGCCCCACCATTAATGTTGCAATTATTACTGCTGTCATGACTTAGTTGATCCCTGTGGTTTACCTTAATGCCACATCTAATTCACAGTTATTTATTGTTATTGCTGTTGGTAATTGCTGACACTTCCATTCCTGTTTTTGCATTACTTAGTAATGTGGATATCATAGTAGACACTGGATATTTATTTTTATGCTGTATATTGCTTGCATCAGTTGTTGCTATTGTTTGTTTCTCCCTTTTCTGTGAGGTGCTTGGATTCTACTGGGACACTACATGTTCAGAGGGTATACACTCTACTGCTAAAGTAAACTAATCTATAAGACAGTACACCTTGATTCCATACACAAATTACCAACACTCAAACTTCAGCTATACTTTAGTACAAGAATAAAAGAGACAAAAACCAAAATGAATGACCAGGTCCAAAATAGGAATGGATTGGATTGGATTGGGCCCTCTGATCCCACTTCTGAATATCCACTCCTACATCAAAAACAGAAGGAATTTACACAGACTGTTTGGATAACATACCTGTGAGGAGAGGTCTCAATCTTCATTGCTCTGGGACATTTTTGCAAGAGAAAATCATGCTTGGAAAAGGTCCACACGTTAGAGTGGAAGACAAATCCATCCCGATAGATGTATAAAACCCAACACAATTCAAATTATATTACAGAGATATAGATGAAAAAATTGCATGGTACTGGAATTAAAACAGTCACATAGACCAAGAATACAGAATAGAAGACATAGAGACAAACATACAAAGATACAATTATCTGATCATTGATAAAGGTGCCAAAAATATACATTGGAGAAAAGACAAGTTTTTAAACAAATGGTACTGGGACAGATGGTTATCCATATGTAGAAGAAATAAACTACACCCCAAGTGCAATTATGCTTTACTCTTCAGTTTCCCAACCATATTCAACTGATTACGTGAGCCACTAGATTAAAAAAGAAAACAACTTGGACTTCATTTCATATTTCTGACTGGAATTATCCAGAATAAAATTTTCTCTATGCCTTTTTCACTTTCACCCAGCAAAGTTCACCCTAGAACACAAAGTAGGTACTTGCTTAGATAGTATGGCAATATTTTGTTATGATTTTCCAGGCTTCTGCAGCAGCAAATGAGAGCTTATTCTCTATGCAAATCACTGATATCTTATAGCTCCTACATTTGTATATATTCTGACATTCATATATATATATATATATATATATATGTGTGTGTGTGTGTGTGTGTGTGTGTGTGTGTGTGTGTGTGTGTATGATAGGCACAAGTTTGGCAGGTCATTAGCTGAAATGTAAATATAGATTTATTAGGAGGGTAACTACATATGTTTGAATTAGAGCTATGGTAAATTTAATAATTTTTAGGAGAATTGGAATAATAAAAGTTAATATAGTGGTTGGAGGACTAATAGATGTTAAGACTAATGTTATGAGGCTGGGTTGTGGCTCAGTGGTAGAGTGCTTGCCTAGCATGCTGAAGCATTGAGTTCGATCCTCAGCACCACATAAATGTAAAATAAAGATATCATGTCCACTTAAAACTAAATAATAAATATTATAAAAGACTAATGTTGCTCTTCCTATTAGGTGCATAAGTATGTAACCTGATGTAACATTGGCTATTAGTCCACCAGAGGTTAATATTTTCAATAGTAACCAATATAGGTAATAGAGGAACTGATATTTCTTGAGGGAAGCAATGAGCTAGGGATGCTTGATTTTATGGCAGAAACCACTAAGTACTGCTCCTGCTCATAGTGGAACTGCTGTTTCTAAATTCAGTAGAAAAAAAGTGGTAGAAGTCATAGTAAGTTTGTGGATCCATTAAATATACTAGTGAAATAAGTATTAAAGAGCAAGTATACCCTGTTAGATTATGTATGATTATCATCTGTTTTAATACTACCTGAATTAATCATTGTTAAAATGACACTAAGTAATTATTAAGTAGTCAGTTATGTGAAGGAAATAAGATAGGGGAAATGAGATAATAAGAATGATATTGGGCAATCCTATTATTGTAGGGGTAATAAAAGTGGCAAATATTTTTGTTCTTTTTTTCTCAAGGAGTTTATGCTCAAAAGGTTTATATTTTTTGGGAAAAAGTTTATGTAATTAAGTATAGTTTGAAATTTTAGAATAGAATAAAATAAAGAGAGCTAGGATTATAGAAATAATACCAATAAATCATGTTGATTTATCTAGTTGTGGCATATCATTATAAGGAGATTTAAACTCCTAGTCTTTAACTTAAAATGTTAATGCATTAATAGCTTTATAATGTATCTATAGTATAAATGAAGATCAGTTTTAGAAGTGCTTTAGTGGAACTAATTCAAGCACAATTGGTATAATCAGTAATATATATATATATATATATTACATTTATACATGTAATATATATGTATGTAGAATTTAATAGTGCTTTATAGGTATTTACATATGTGTACAACATATACATATAGTGTGTGTGTGTGTATAGCTCTTACCAGAACAGAAAATATAATGCATAAAAGACAGATTTTATTATATTTATTCATGAATCTCTACTCTTCCAATATTTTATACCTCCAGTTTACTGATGAAAAAAGACTGAAAAGACAAACAGCTATAGTTGGGAAAGTAGAATTCTTTTCCTTCTGTTATCTTTTTCTATATAATGGATTGGAAAATAATGAGAACATTATTTAGAAAGCCACTAAACAAGGAACACCAAATAGCACTAACAACAATGCCTAAGAGGGAAAATAATTTGATTTTCAGAGTTTCAAATTAAATTATTTTAAATTTCTTGTTGTAAAACAATAACTATGGCATATAAAAATAAAAATGTGGTATGATGAATATGTGGGGGGAGCATAAAATCAATGATAGTTACTACTAAAATTAGACTTTAGATTCATAGGAAAATGCCTTAAGACAGCTATTTTAAATATGTTCAAAATTAAAATGGAACAACATCTAAATTAAATGTTAATATGAGAAAATCCTGAGCAGATATAGAATATTAATAAGGTTATAAAAATTGCTTTTTAAAATGCAATTCTAGAGTTCAAAAGGAAAATGAAATGGAGAATAGAGGGTTTAAGCATCAGATTTGAGCATGTTAAAGGCAGAATCAGTGAACTTGAGGATCACACAACTAAGATTGTCTAGACTGAGTAATAAAATTGAACTAGATGAATAAAAATGAATGGTGCTCAGACGACACATATTAGAAAAAATTACACAGACCAGCTACATATAATGGGAGTAACAGAAGGAAAGGAGAATAAAAGTGATTATTGTTGAAGATGGCAGAAAATACTCAAATTTATGTAGAAACATCAATCTACATATCAAAAAAGCTCTACTAAATCCAAGCAGGAAAATTTCAAAGAAATGTATGTTTCCACATGATAACCTATCAAAAGAAAAACAATGAAAACAGAAACTTCTCATTTAGAAGATATCATCAATAAGATTTCCAATAGATTTCTCAGTAGATTCCTTGGAGGTCATAAGGTGGTGATATGATATATTTGAAATATTAAAAAAATAAAAACCTTCAACCAAGAATTCTGTCCTTCAAATATGAGGAAGAATTTCAGATATTCATGGATAAACATTGAAGGAGTTATATACTCTTAAGTTTGCTATACAAAAAAATATTAAAGAAAATCCTTCTAATTGTCCTTCTAATTGAAATAAAGGCATTAATATAAACTGTACAAAATTATAAAAATTTCTAGTTAAGTAAATGCAAGGGCAAAAATGATTTAATGATCACTCAATGATCATTATATGATGAATTCAATGATCATTAAGTGATCACTAAATGATGAATACATAAACATATTTCAACATCTATTTTCATAAGTACACAGTATACAAGGATTTAATTTGTGATATCATTAAACAGAGTGAGGAGGTAAAGCTGTTAAGAAACCTAGTTTTTGTTTTAATATTTATTTTTCAGTTTTTGGCGGACACAACATCTTTGTTTGTATGTGGTGCTGAGAATCAAACCCGGGCTGCATGCATGCCAGGCGAGTGGGCTACCGCACCACTTGAGCCACATCCCCAGCCCAAAAATCTTTTTTTTTGGAACTGGGATTGAACCAAGGGCTCCATGCATGTGAGGCAATGGCTTTACCTGCCGAAGTCTGGCTTGGCACAAATCAGGAGCCACTTGTCAAAAAGAAACTAACTTTATTTTTAGAACTACAAACGCCAAACAAAACAGCTCCAGGGAAAAACCTTCAGAGCCCAACTGCCACCACCGGCTTCCACAAGCCTCTCTCCCCCACACCAGCCTTTCAACCTCCCACAATCCTCCTCCTCTTGAGGCCGATTGGCTGGGTTGCGTGGGCAGAGCCAAAGAAGTCACCCAATGAGCAGCTCCGTGGAGGAGCCAATCAGCTAGATGTTGCTGGGGCAGCTGTGAGCCAATCATCAGCTGGCAGTCTGAAGGGCAGGGAAACAGCCCAATGAACATCACCGCAGAGGAGCCAATCAGCTAGATGTTGCTGGGGCAGTCTGAAGCTTGCTGGCAGCTGGAAGTTTGCTGGGGCCCCTTTGGCTGTGGCTCTCAACATCTCCCCCTCTCTGTTTAAACAACAAGCATGTGGCTTATGGACCGTGCCTGCCTTAGGTTGTCCAATACATATGGTCCTTACCCGTCTTCGGATGAGCTGACCTCAGGGCGTCAGCCTCCTGTCTTAGGTTGGTACCATTGTAATTGGATCTTACCCGTCATTGACTACCGGTCCAGTATACAGCCACACCTGTGGAGAGGTCTCAGCGGGGGTGGGGGGGTGGGGGGGTGGTGAGGTTCTTTGCCTCACCTCTGTTGACCCCCAAATTTTAGCTGAATGATCATGACAAGCAGAAGGGAGGAAGATATACCAAGTCAATTGACGGCTCCTTTTGGGAAAATTGTACCCCCGATGACATCATCAGCAAAAATACCCCAACACTACCACAAGTCGCTGCACCAACAGATAGTTCACAATGCATACAAGTGACACATAGTTTTGTAAGCAGTTCAGTGCAAGTTCTGTAAGCAGTTCAGTGATGGCTATTGCAGAAACTGTAGATTAGTTTTATCTTTGTCTTCACCGGCACAGGGATGAAGATAGGAATTCTGGCAATAATGACTAAAGAAAAAATTAGGTAACATTCCAGAAGACACTAAAAGAAAACAATTTTCTTAACAATTTATATTATCTTCATCTGAAGATAGAAATTCTGGCAATAATGGCTAAAGAAAAAATTAGGTAACATTCCAGAAGACACTAAAAGAAAACAATTTTCTTAACAATTTATATTATCTTCATCTGAAGATAGAAATTCTGGCAATAATGACTAAAGAAAAAATTAGGTAACATTTCAGAAGGCACTAAAAGAAAACAATTTTCTTAACAATTTACATTATAGTGAAGAGAATTATTAAATATAATGAAAACGAAAGGTGAGAGTAAACAAACAGATCTGTTAACCTCCTTTTTTGTTTACATATTAAAACAATTCTTAACAGTTATTTACCCAATTTAAATTAAACCATTTAAATCACGTGAATAAAAAAAAAATATTTGGATCCATCTTTTCATGAGCGCTCATCATATATGATATATAGAAATATGTACATTGGACATACGTACATTCAAACATATAACACAAAACACAAGTGTGCACACATAACATAATACATACAACACATAACACAATAGTAAAGGCCTTATAACTTTTTACAGGTAAAATCTCTATTGCAATGTTTAAAAACTCTATAGTCAAAAAAAAAAAAAAAAAAAATAGAACTGATCAGCAAAACATTAACCTAGGTCTGTATGAGCTCAAAAAAATAAAATAGAACTTCATGATATGGGAAAGGGCAATAATAAAATAGATATTGAAAAAAGCATCCTGGTTCTGTCGCAGATGTAAGGATAGCCAAATTGGAGTTTTGGATATCAGCTATTATGGATTTGAGCTAAATCATCTTCTTTTTGGTCTGTAGAAATCGCTTTAGTTAATCTCTCTGGAATCCAAATCGGCTGCTGTTCTCTCTGTGGAAACACAAAAACAGACCCCCGACTCCAGACAATCACTGGGTCAGGATTTTAGTTAATCTCTCCGGAATCCAAATCAGCTGCTGTTCTCCCTGTGGAAACACACAAACAGGCCCCCGACTCCAGACAATCACTGGGTCAGAACCTTGGTTAATCTCTCTGAAATCCAAATCGGCTGCTGTTCTGGGTCAGAACCTTGGTTAATCTCTCTGGAATCCAAATCGGCTGCTGTTCTTCCTGTGGAAACACACAAACAGACCCCCGATTCCAGACAATTACTGGGTCAGGACCTTTCCATTGTCCTGTTAGAATATCTTTCCAAAGTACCTTGGGCTTATGTACATTTTTTGGACACATATGCCTTTCTGCAGCACTAAGTCCTGATGAATCCAAATTTAAAAAGTTTAGAGTAAAAAGCGTTATTTTAAGTTTATCTTTGGGGAATATATACCCCTTCCCAATTCCATCTTTTTGCTTTAATAAGTACATTTTAATAGTTTGATGAGCTCTTTCAACTATGCCTTGTCCCTGTGGATTGTATGGGATTCCTGTTATATGAGTAATGCCAAATGATGAGCAAAATTGTTTAAAAGAAGTAGACGTATAACCAGGGGCATTATCTGTTTTTAACTGTTTTGGAATGCCCACAGTGGCAAAATTTTGTAAGCAATGAGCTATAACATCTTTAGTTTTTTCGCCGGCATGAAGGGAGCCCATCAAAAATCCAGAAGAAGTATCAATTGTAACATGCAAATATTTTAATTTTCCAAATTCTGGCAAGTGTGTGACGTCCATCTGCCAAATATGGTTAGGCATCAATCCTCTAGGATTGACTCCAAGATTAACTTGTGGTAAAAAGGTCACACAATTTTGACATTGTTTTATTATTTGTCTAGCTTGTTCCTTAGTTATTTTAAAACGCTTTTGTAAAGTATTAGCATTGACATGGAATCTTTCATGAAAATTTATAGCTTCTTCTAGTACAGAGAAAATATGTATGTCACGTGTAGTTTTATCTGCTAAATCATTGCCTAAACTAAGGGCTCCAGGCAATCCTGTATGTGCCCTGATATGTCCTATAAAGAATGGATCTTTTCTGTCCCAGATTAAACTTTGTATAGTGGAAAACAAAGAGAAAACAGTAGAAGAAGGGGAAATTCTACCAGCATCTTCAAGGGATACTATAGCATTAACTATATACTGGCTATCAGAAAATAAATTAAATACAGAATCTTTAAACATCACAAAAGTTTGTAATACTGCATTAAGCTCTACCTTTTGAGCTGATTGTTTGGGTACTAAAAATGTAAAAGTTTGATCAGGTGTAACTATTGCTGCTGTACCATTATTTGACCCATCAGTGAATATATTTGGAGCATTCATGATAGGTGTTTTTCTTGTCATTTTTGGAAAAATTACAGGATGCAATGACCAAAAAGACAATAAAGGATTAGATGGTAAGTGGTTATCAAATGAAACATTAGATTTGCACATTATTATTGCCCAAGTATTTAACTCATTAGCTAATTCATCAATTTGATTCATAGTATATGGAGTAATAATTTTATGGGGAGAAATTCCAAACACTGCCTTTGCTGTTTTTATTCCTTTGAGTATTAATTGTCCTACAGCCTCAGGATATCTAGTAAGAATAGTGTTAGGAGAATAAGATAAATGTATCCATAATAATGGACCTTCTTGCCAAAATACTCCTGTAGGAATATTTTTTGTTGGTAGTACAATAAATAATAAAGGCAAACTTATATCAATTCTATCCAAATGCATATTTTCCATATATGTTTCAATGATTTTTAATGCCTTTCTTGCTTCAGGCGTTAACATTCGGGGTGAATTTGGATCTGATGGACCTTTTAGGATATCAAATAAAGGTCCCAATTCTCCTGTTGGAATACCTAGATAAGGCCTTATCCAATTTATGTCTCCTAATAACTTTTGAAAGTCATTAAGTGATTTGAGTTGATCTACTCGTATTTGAATTTTTGGTGGACGGACCATGGTTGAGGATAATAGAACTCCTAAATAATTAATTGGAAAATTTAATTGCACTTTATCTATTGCTATCTCTAGATTATAATTTTTTAATAAGTTTGTAAGTGTGGCATAACATTCTAGCAATGTGTTTTTAGCTTTGTGTGCCAATAACACATCATCCATATAGTGAAATATTTGTAGTTCAGGATTTTGATTTCTAAGTGGCTGGATTACTTTGTTAACATAAATTTGACACATAGTTGGGCTGTTAGCCATCCCTTGAGGGAGTACTTTCCATTCATATCTCTGATCAGGACCTTCATGATTTAGTGCAGGGATAGTAAATGCAAAACGTGGACTATCCTCAGGATGAATTGGAATTGAAAAAAAACAATCTTTAATATCTATAACTAAAACATACCAAGTTTTTGGCAAAGCAGACAATTGAGGAATCCCCGATTGAGCAGGTCCCATAATGACCATTTCATTGTTAATGGCTCTTAAATCTTGCAGTAATCTCCATTTACCAGATTTCTTTTTGATGACAAAAATGGGAGTATTATGGGGAGATACAGAAGGTTGTATATGTCCTTCCGCTAATTGTTGTTTGACCAGATCATGGGCTACTTGTGTCTTTTCTTTAGTCAAGGGCCACTGAGGAACCCATACTGGTCTTTCTGATTTCCATGTAATTTTTATTGTCTCAGTGGCCCTTTGTGAAAATCCAACCCATGTCTGTCTGTTCCTTGATCTATTTGTATTGGTGCTGCTATACATTGTTCTTGTCTTTCTAATCTTTTTCCTTTCCTAAAACCTTGTCTAGCCATAATAGTGGGTGCATTTTGATTGATATTATTTGTTAATGTCAAACCTAATTGATCTAAGACATCTCGTCCCCATAAATTTACGGGAAGATGATCCAATACATATGGCTGTATAGTTCCTTCACATCCTTCAGGATCCTTCCAATCTAATAGCATTGCACTTCTATCGGGATTAGTCGCCACTCCTAGGCCTCGAAGCGATTGAGTGGCTTGTTGTAATGGCCAATGTTTTGGCCATTCTTGACGAGAGATGATGCTAAGATCTGCACCTGTATCCAGTAGCCCATTAAATTCATGTCCTTGAATATTTAGTTTTAGCATGGGGCGAGAATCTAAATTTAAAGAAAGCATAGCCCAATCTACACCTGTGGAGCCTAATCCCTTGGAACCTCTTTCTACAACATGACTGGAAAATTTATCATGTAGGCTTGGTATTATTAGTAACTGTGCTATTCTATCTCCTGGTGAAATTACTGATATACCCTTTGGAGAACTGGCTATAATTTTTATTTCACCTTCATAATTGGAATCAATTACCCCAGGACTTATCAAAAGTCCTTTTAGAGTAGAAGAGCTGCGTCCCAATAATAAGCCTACTGTTCCTTTGGGAAGAGGTCCTTTTACCCCTGTGGGAATGATTTGAACTCCCATCTCTGGAGTTAGTACTGATTTGGTGGAGGCGCAGATGTCCAACCCTGCGCTCCCTCTGGTTTGTCTGATGAGGGATCTGATGTGCTGGGCACTACCCTGATGGGGTTGCTGGGGTTGCTGGGTTCCTCCAGTGCTCCGTATATTTGTGGTTTGGGGCCCCGGAGCATTGGGGCCCCCTGTCCATTTTTTGGCAACGGAGCCCGATGCCTTTGTCCACGATATTGTGGATAAACACCTTGTCCTTGTTCGTTTTTTGATAATGGAGTACCCTCTATGGTGGTTTGAGGACGGTATTCATTAGCCCAATATAATGGAGTACCCTCTATGGTGGTTTGAGAACGGCATTCATTAGCCCAATGTCTCCCTCTACGGCATCGTGGGCAAATACCCGGTATTCTACTTGTTTGATACCTAGTTTTGTTAAACCCTCCTCCTATGGGGCAATTCCTTTTAAAATGTCCTGTTTGTTGACAATTGTAGCATGTTCTTGGCCTGGCATCTAAAGCCTGTTTTACTGCAGCTGCCACAATTTGCCCTTGTTCATTAATGTCTCTGGCATCTAAAACCTGTTTTACTGCAGCTGCCACAATTTGCCCTTGTTCATTAATGTCTCTGGCATCTAAAGCCTGTTTTACTGCAGCTGCCACAATTTGCCCTTGTTCATTAATGTCTCTGGCATCTAAAGCTTGTTTTACTGCAGCTGCCACAATTTGCCCTTGTTCATTAATGTCTCTACATAATTTAATATATGTGTTTAAATCTTCATGTTTCCATGGTCTAATGATATCTCTACACCAACGATTCGCTTGGTCATAAGCCAGTTGTTTTATAAATGGCATTGCTTGTTCTGTATTCCCAAAAACTCTGGTAGCTGTTTGAATAAGCCTATCTACAAATTCAGCGTAAGGTTCATTAGCTCCTTGTATTATCTTAGATAATTGACCTTGTAAACCTCCAGGTTCTTGTAAAGACTTCCATGCCCTAACTGCATCTACAGCAATTTGTAAATATACACCAGGATCATATGCAAGTTGTTGCTGCCGATCCTCATAAGGTCCCTTTCCTAACAACATATCTAGATTTCTCTGAGGATAACCAGCTGCTGCATTTCGACTAGCCGTCTCCTTGCAAAATTCCTCATTGGCAACCTTCCATAACAGGTATTGTCCTCCATTTAGCACAGCTTTACACAAACTAGCCCAATCTGCTGGCGTCATGCTTAAGTTGGTAATGGATTCGACCAAGCTTACAGTGAAGGGTGCTTGAGGACCATAGGTTGCTACAGCCTCTTTTAGCTCCTTCACTGATTTGAAATTTAAACCCTGGTAAGTTCGCTGCCCTCCTACCTCAAATACAGGGCATACTTGAGATCCTGTCTCAGGATCCAAACTATCAACTGCGGGGGTTGGGAGTCTCTTAGCATATGGAGGTGGTGCTGTTGATTGGACACTTATGCCCTCTGGTGATAGAGTGCTGTTAGTAGCAGTCTCCTGTAGAGGTGGCGCTGTTGGTTGAACACTTACGCCCTCTGGTGATAGAATGCTGTTAGTAGCAGTCTCCTGTAGAGGCGGTGCTGTTGGTTGGACACTTACGCTCTCTAACAAAAGGGTCTTATTAGCAGTCACCTGTTTTAACTTTTCCCCTGATAGATTTTTCTGCTCTAAACTTCCTTCCTCTGTCTCACTATCTCGAAAGACCTTCTCTTTTACTTGAATCTTTTCCTCTTTCTGACTAGCTCGAGCTTTTACTTGAATCTTTTCCTCTGTCTGACTAACTTGAGAGACTTCCTCTTCTACTTGAATCAATATGTCTTCTTCTTCCTCTACCTCTGTCTGAACTGAAGGCTTTGGACTAAGCAAACTAGATACCAACGTCCACAATGACAATGTGCCAACTGGCAGAGTCCCTGGGTTGTTCTTTTCTATTCTTTTTAAATCTTCACCATGATGGTTCCATTGTGATATATCTAACAACCCCTCCTTAAAAAGCCATGGGCTATATTCTTGTATTACATCAACGTATGCCCTGACTGCTCTTGGTTTTACTGGGAAGCTTCCTTCCTCTAACAATTTACTTAACACTCTTTCGGTTTGTTTTTTACTAATTGCTGATCCCGTATTTCTACTATAATACAACCCAACAAGATGACGCCAAACAAAACCGAGACAGAATCCAATAAAAAGGGAACCACACAAAATCATTATAACAGCCTTTCTATCCTCCTGACATATGCATCCGTCCTTTCTCCCTATCTGTTCCTCAAACGCAAATAGTTTTTCCCCAGATGTGAGTGGTTTTTCTTCCCTCTCACTCATCTCCAGGGACAGGCAAGTTAAAACAAAAATGAAGCAAAACAAAAGAGGAATCTTAGAATGGCTCCCCATCCTCTCGCCCTGCCCTCAGGGGCGAGCAGTTTACTTACCCTCAGTTGCTCCCCGTGCGAGCCACCAAATGCCGAAGTCTGGCTTGGCACAAATCAGGAGCCACTTGTCAAAAAGAAACTAACTTTATTTTTAGAACTACAAACGCCAAACAAAACAGCTCCAGGGAAAAACCTTCAGAGCCCAACTGCCACCACCGGCTTCCACAAGCCTCTCTCCCCCACACCAGCCTTTCAACCTCCCACAATCCTCCTCCTCTTGAGGCCGATTGGCTGGGTTGCGTGGGCAGAGCCAAAGAAGTCACCCAATGAGCAGCTCCGTGGAGGAGCCAATCAGCTAGATGTTGCTGGGGCAGCTGTGAGCCAATCATCAGCTGGCAGTCTGAAGGGCAGGGAAACAGCCCAATGAACATCACCGCAGAGGAGCCAATCAGCTAGATGTTGCTGGGGCAGTCTGAAGCTTGCTGGCAGCTGGAAGTTTGCTGGGGCCCCTTTGGCTGTGGCTCTCAACATTTACCACTGAGCTATATCCCAGCCCCCCCCCAATTCTCTCTCTCTCTCTCTCTTTTTTAAAAAAAGAGACCCAGTTTTACATGAAATTGAAGTTAAACTTGTTATCAATTTGAATTACATTGTTATAATATTAAGATGCTATAAATAGGGCTGGGGTCTTAGCTCATTGGCAGAGCACTTACCTTTCATGTTTTGAAGCACTAGATTTGATTTTCAGCACTGCATAAAGATAAGTAAATAGGGGCTAGTGTTGTGGCTCAACAGTAGAGTGGTAGCCTAGCACATACCAGTCGCTGGGTTCCATCCTCAGAACCACATAAAAATAAATAAATAAAATAAAGGTATTTTGCACAACAACAACTAAAATATATTTTAAAAAACAAATGAATAAAATAAAGGCATTGTGTCCATCTACAACTAAAATATTTTTAATGATGTTATAACCAATCTCTATATAATCATGAAGAAAATATCTATCAGATATACACAAAGGTATGTGGGAAGAAAAACACTACAAAATCAACTTAAGACAAAGAAAGCAGTAATGGAGGTAATGGGGATAAAAAATTTTTAACACATACAGAAAAGAAAATGGGAAAAGTACATATTTCTTTATCAATCATTACTTTAAATGTAAAGGCATTCAACTTCCCAATTAAAAGTCAGAGTTTCACAGAGTGAAAAAATAAACATGATGCAATTTTATTTTGCTTATAAGAGACTTGGTTTATCTCTGAAGTCACAAATAGATTTAAATTTTAAAAATGGAGTAAATATATTTTATGAAAATAATAATCAGAGTAGAGTGAGGTAAGTTATAGTAATATCAGATATAAACAAAGTTTAAGTCAAACATCTTCCTACAGAAAAAGAGCGTTATATACTGCCAATTTACCAAGAAGATATTACAACAAAACATTCTGTATTGCACATCAGAGCTCCCAAATATATGAAATGAATGTTGATAAAATTTGGGGGAGAAATTGATCTACAATATTTTTAAATATGTCAATGTACAACTTGCAATAATTAATAAAACAAACAGAAGAACAACAAAGAAATTTGAGCAACACTATAAACCTATTGGACCTAAAGGACATCAAAAACACTCCACCAAAGAGAAGCAGAACACATATTTTTTTTTAAGTGCACATAGAACATTCTTAGCTCAATAAATAAATCCTAAAATTTTTTGAAAATTTAAACCATGCAAAAATATCCTTAATATCATAATGGAAAGAAACTAGACTTCATTAAGAGAAGGAAAGCTGGAAAATCCACAAATACATGCAAATTAACACATGCAAAAACAATCAAAGTCAAAAAATTTATAAGAGAAATTATGAAGTACTTTGGGACAAATGAAAATATAACATACTAAGACGTGGGATGTGGCAAAATAATTGCTAAGGGAGAAATATATATTCTTTACATAGTAAGAAAAAAGAATTATATTAAACCAATAATATGCCTTCATATCTTAAGGAACCACAAGACATCCCAACAAGGTGCAGCCCAGGAAAAGATGGCTTACTAGTGAATTCTAACAAACATAAGAAAGAATTAACAACGATTCCACTCTTCGAACAATGTTTAAAAGAGGGGATACTTCCTTCCAAAGCTGGACCAAGATATTACAAGAGCGCTAAATACCAATATACCTTATGAATATGGGTGCAAAAATCTTCATCAAAATATTATCAAGACAAATTAAGCAGCATAGTGAAAGGAGTATACACCACAATTTAATGTGAAATGCAGGGATGTTTCAACATCATAAAATCAATGTTGTAAATTATGATAATAAAATGAAAATAAAATTATGTAGAAAATGATATTATACAACTCAACACACTTTCCAAACAAAATAAAAAGGAATTTTTAACATAATAAATACCATTTCTATAGTCTGAATTTTTGTATCCTCCAAAATCCATATGTTAAAATTGAAGGTGATAGTGGGAGGTGAGAAATTTATGAGGTGATAAAGTCTTAGGGGAGAATACTTTACTAATAGGATTATGCCATTATTTTTTTAAGGAGACTTGGACAAAATCCCTTGTCCTTTAATTTATGTGAAAACCCAGAAGACACCATCTATGGAAAACAAAGCAAGTACTCACCTGCCGCAGTCTGGCTGGGCACAATTCAGGAGCCACTTGTCAAAAGAAAACGAACTTTATTTTTAGAACCACACACCATACCACACAGCTCTCCAGGAAAACCCTCAGAGCCCAACTACCACCACCAGCTTCCCACAAGCCTCTCAACCTCCCCCACTCCTCCTGCTCTTGAGACGATTGGCTGGTGGGCGGAGCCAAAAAAGTCCCCCAATGAGTAGCTCCGTGGTCTGAAAGGGCGGGGAAACAGCGGAATGAGCATCACTGCAGAGGAGCCAATCAGTTGGCAGCTGGAAGTTTGCTGGGGCCCCTTTGGCTGTGGCTCTCAACACTCACCAGACACTTAATCTGTTAGATTCTTAATTATGGACTTCTATGCCCCCAGAACAGAAAGAAATAAGTTTCTATTTTTTATAATCTCCACATTTTGTGGTATTTTGTTACAACAGTAGGAATGAATTGACAGCTATACACAGATTGTCTCCAACATGCAATGTTTTGACATATTAGTGTAAAAGCAATAATTTTTCAGTGGATATCTTACTTGGAATTCTGAATTTTATTTTTTTCCAATTCTAGTGATGTTCAATGGGATAGTCTTTCATGATGGTTCACAGCAGCAGTAAGCCACAGCTCTCCGTCAGAAATTGATGGGCTTGTCACCCTAGCATCCCCATCATTCAGTAATTAACTTGTTTAGTGCTTTAAGCATTCTTTAGGCCCAGTGTTTTAGTTGTGTACTTTAACGTTAAGGACACATAAACCATTCTGTTTATCACTCTGGAAAAGTATAAATAAAATACATAAGAATTCAATTTCATTATAAAATAGGCATGTGTAAGATGATTTTGCCTGACTATGCTAATAATAAGCATTTTAAACACCCTTAAGGGTAAGGCTTGGCTAAGGTATTATTTTCAATAGGGTAAGTGTTTTAAATTCATTTTCAGCTCATTAAGTTTTTATTGGGATGAATCATAATAAGTTGACAAGGGTATGTATGAAAAACCCACAGTTAACATACACAATGGTGAAGGAATGAAACATTTTCCCTATGATTAGGAACAAGACATGTGGCCAACTTTACCATTTCCAGTCAGCATAGTATTAGAAGTTGAGAAGTAAAAACAAAAAACTTCAATTATATGTATTTTGGAAAGAAAGAAGTAAATTATCACTGTTCACAGATAACATGATTTTATACATATTTAATATCTTCCAAGATTTTCCATTGTAAACTAATCTTTTTCCTGTTGCAATTAGTAAAATTTCTGAAAATGGTGATTTTGATATCATCAAGTTTTTGATAATATGCTTAGGGAGCAGGACACAGTAGAGAAAATGTGAATACTTTAACCAGAAATTTAAAACTGACCTTTTTCCCATGAAAATAAACATTTTAGCCTGAGATGACAGTGCACAATTAAATAATATTAAGGTTCATTTATAATATATATCTCCTTGTCCACGTATATCCAAATTGTGTTTAAAAGCTATCTTTACCACTTAATAACTATGTCACCTTGGGCAAGTTGCTTAACCTCAATATGTCTCTTTTGGTATGTGTGAAAAATGAGACTAATGATAGTGCCTACCTCATTGGATTGTTCTGAGAATTTTATAAATTAATTTACATAATTTGCATTAAATCAGCTTCTTTCATGTATTAAATGCCATGAAGGTGCCGTTGTTAAGCCTGAATAACACATAAGAGATGATTCTGATTCATTTCAATATCAAATGCAAATTCTAGAACCTGGAAGTTCAAATAATTTCATTGAGTTCAGATACATTTCTTATTAAATATGTTTTTTATTTGTATTTATTCTGAAGGTAACTGAATAAACAAGTTTCTGTATTTTAAACAAACTATAAAACCTATAATGCTGACAAATATCTGTCCTTGAAAAATCAGACTGTCTAATATCCACATCATTTTTGCTTATTCATGGTAGAGAGTATATTTTACATAGAAAAATTATCTTGTCATGAATGAAGAGGTATTATCTTATAATTATTTTTTAATATTTATTTTTTAGGTGTAGATGGACATAACACAATGCCTTTTAATTTTTATGTGGTGCTGAAAATCGAACCCAGGTCCCGCCCATGCTAGGCGAGCACTCTACCGCTGAGCCACAATCCCAGCCCCCTGACTTATAAATTTAAAAATTAGTATTTGTTCCAGCTACCATTTGTATGTATTTTTACTTAGCTTATCTAAACATGAAGTTGTTAAAATACATAAATGTGCATGGGTGTACACATTCATGAACAATATTTTCTAGTTGGACTGTTGCAAAGTGAAATGCCTTTGGAATTAGATGGAGAGAAAAAAAGCAAAGGAGGGCAAAAATGTGATATTTCAGAAAATTTGACCATCCATTTGGTAGGACTGATGGCTTGCAAGAGCTGAGAAAATAACTACTGTATAATTTGATTACTCAAGCTCTTTGTGGATTGAGCAATGTTGCCAAGGCACATCCTTTTCTGCATAATATTTCCTAGATACTCCAAAAGCAATTCCACTTAAAGAACCCACTCTTTACTGTGCTTTCTGAATAGATAAAATTGCTAAAGTCAGTGTTAAAATGATATATTTGAATACTGATTTTACCAAAAGGCTTGAGTGGGATCTGTCCATTATAGTAGCCCCTTGTTCATGTCCAGGCATGTTTTAAACAATTAAAAAGACACTCTCCCATATTTGAAAGCCAAAGGAAAATGGAAAATAGCCAAGTCATCTAATTTCAGCATTCAAGCTAGCCACTTGTGCTTCCTTAATTACTTGGTGTTTGAAGAAAGTAATTTAATTACCAACAAAATAAAATCTTTCCCTGCACAATTGGCAGTAAACATAAAAATTGTTACATTCTTAAACAGTGATGGATCAAAATTTAAAAGCTTTTTGATAAGTTGCTGCAAAATTGGTATTATATTCATAATTAAATTTTATATTTTGTGTTTTACTAGCTCAATATTAATGCATTTACAATTTATAACAAATATTTTAGTTAAGATGTATGTGCAGATGGAGTACACAGTTTGGCCAATGGATGTTCATTGGTACTCTATACCATATCACAATGGCCAACATTCATTGATTACCTTCTAAATGCCAGGTAATTTACAAATATTGATGAATATTTAAAGTGCCTATAGGTACAAGACTATTCAAATAACTGAAGGCAAAGTAGTACACAAAGCAGATGAAATCCTGCATCATCCTTGAGATTTAATATACATGAACTTAATAAATTCCCACAGTAAACACAAATTATGAAGAGAGTACTAGTGAATTAAAATAAATGGCAAATGTTTGCCTATGGATCCAGTTGCAAAACCAGGCAGTAAACTGTGTTTTCAATCAGGGAGTCTGACTTAAAACTCCATGCTCTTGATGCTCTAAACATGGGCATTCTTAGTAAAACTCAATCTCCACTTTCTTTAACTATAAATTTTGTGTGGTTGCCATTAATACTATACGTCATTTTTATGAAAAAACATAATCAAAATATAAATTTAGAGGATATTCCTTCAGATTCATACATTAAAAATAAATCTACAATTCTGAGTTTTGGTCAAGATAAGATAATCCCATTAAAGACAATATTTCCAATTGAGTACAATCAAATCCTCTGTGATAAAAACACGTGGAATGATGGAAGCCTTTATTGGGAACGTGTCCAGCAGTCACAGTCAGCAAAAATTAGGAGAGAAAATTTATCCTTCTGAAGACCAGGAAAATGACCCTAATAATCTAGATAGTAAGGTGATAATCTGTCTTTGTATTTCTTCTAACCTTACCCAAAGGTAACTATAGTCATACTGCAGTGGTGGAACATGACATATAAGATTTATAGAGAAATATAATTTCTCTGAATAGAGAAAATTGGGAAGGGTTCTCCTGTTGGATGAGTGTAAAGGGAAACTATAATTTGTTACTTTTATTTTTCTTCACTCCAAGAATAGCCATGATACTTCAGAAACACATTGCAGAACAAGAGACTAATCCTCTGGGAGAAATCTCATATATCTAGACAATGGAAAAAAGAAAAGACACTCAGAACCTGAAGTGAGGAGAGAAATCCTGAAAAGGGGAAAGATGAATAGTTTCCTTAGTTTGGTATAGGAATAGATGCATATCTCAGGCAGATTCAAAAGTTGTGCATGTGTGAAACCAATTCAGAAAAGTAAAGAAAACGCTTTAAAAATTCAAGTAAAATATAAACTAACACTTAAATGGTAGTGGCTCATGCTAAATGCTAGCACAAAACACACAGCAAATGTTTCAACACTGAGCTAACTGGTTCAGCTACAATCCACTAAAGTGAAGACAAGTATCCAAATGGATTGCTTATCTGATAAAAAAAAGTTAACATTTCAAACAATTTTAATAAAACCTAGTGTCTCACAACATAATTTTTTAAAGGTTCAAGGTAAAATTCAGAATGACACAATATAAAAGAACCATGGATATATAACCATTTCTTGGGAAAAAATAGATTATTCCCAGAAAATGACTAAGATGGTGAATAGCAGCTATTAAAGTCATCTTCTATGAGATAAATGTGATCTGAGATAATAGTAAGAAAATTTTTCAGCAGATGTAAAGAAAGTATTTAAAAGAGATATCTAAATTTAAATTGCATATTATTATTTTATTGTTAATCAACAAATAATCATAGTATATATTATATAATTAATTAATATTTTGACTTTTTATACTAATTTACATTGTGCTATTATTAAATCAAAATAAGTAACAAATTTATCATCTCACACACTTATTTTATTATAGTGAAACCTTTTTAAATCTATGCTTACAGTATTTTAGCAATCTTCACAGCAAAGGAAACAACCAAAATAGTGAAGAGACAACCTACCAAATGAGAGAAAATGCTTTTCAACTATTTATCTTACAGTAAGACAGCAACCAGAATCTATAAAAAACTTGAAATACTTAAAATAAAAGTAAGTAGTCTAATTTTTAGATTGGCAATGATCTGAATAAACATTTCTCAAAAGAAGTATTACAACTTGCCAACAAATATGTGAGAAAATGTTCAATATAATTAGTCATCAGAGAAATGCAAATCAAAACTACAATGAGGTACCAACTCACCCAAATTAGAATGTCTATTACAAAAAAGCAAAAATAAAAAAATAAATTACAAATACCTGCAAGGATGTGAAACAGTAGTAATTCCTTTATATTGATGGTGGAACTTAAATTAGTAAAACTGTAATGAAGAAAAATATAGAGGCTCCACGAAAAATAAAAAATAGGTATACAATATGATCCAACTATCTCACATCTAGATATATATACAAAGGAAATGAAATCAGCACCTCAGATAAATACCTTTATGCCCATGTTTAAAGTGGCACTAGTCACAACAGCCAAAATAGAGAATCAGCCTAACTGCTCATCAACAGATAAATGGATAAAGAAAATGTGCTATATACACAATGAAATATTTATCCATAAAAACAATGAAGTTTTGTAATTTTCAGGAAAATGGATGGAACTGGACTACCTTATATGAAATGAAATAAGGGAGGTACCTTCTATACTTGTCTTTCCTACATGTGGAATCTAAAAAAAAAAAAAAGCCTACCTGATTGTAGAATAGTGATTAATAGAATAGACATTGGGAAATGTGTAGAAAGAGAGAATTGGTCAAGGGAGTTGGCATCTCATCAGTGCATGCTGTATATAATTGTGGAAATATCACACTGAATAGCATTAATATGTTCAATTAAAACATGTTAACTAAATATTTAAAAAAATAAATCTAAGCTGGTGTGGCATTACATGCCTATAATCCCAGAAGATTGGGAGGCTGAAGCAAGAGTATCACTAGTTCAAAGCCAGCCTCAGCAATTTAGTGAGGCTCTACAACTGACTGAGAACCTGTCTCAAAATTAAACATAAAAAGGAGTGGTGATGTAACTCAATTACGTGTCTCTGGTTTCAATACCTGGCACAAAAAAAATAAATAAAAAGGAAGGAAGGAAGATAGGAAGAAAGGAAGGAAGGAAGGGAGGGAGGGAGAGAGGAAGGAAGAGAGAAAATGAAATCTATAATGCATTATTATTTACTCAAGTTAAATTCTGTACAATAGGTCAACAAAGCATATTGCTCATGTAAAACTGAAAATTTGTTATCTTTTGATCGATATCTTTTCTTTACCTATCCATGCCCCCACAGTCTCTGCTAACCACCATTCTACTCCTTACTTCCATGAGTTCAAATATTTTAGATTCCACATGAGTGACATCATGTGATACTTGTCTTTCTTTTCCTGGCTTATTTCATTTACTTTAATGATTTCCAGTTCCATCTACACTGTTTCAAATGACAGGATTTCATCCTTTTTTGAAGCTGGGTTGTATTCTACTCTGTGTGTGTGTGTGTGTGTGTGTTCATTGTTCATTCGTTCTATGACGGACATCTAGATGGTTCCCATATCTTGGCTATTGTGAATAAATGCTATAATGAACATTAGAGTGCATGACATACTGATTTAATTTCCTTTTGATATATACACAGTAGTAAGATTACTGGATCTTATGGTAGTCTATTTTTAGTTTTTAGAGGAACATCCAAATTGTTTTTAATAATGACTGTACTAATTCTTGAGCCTACAAACAAAGCAAAAGAATTTCATTTTCTCCACACTTTTGCCAAATATTAAACTTAAAGCTGAAAAGTACAATAACTTTAGTAGAAATTTCATTGTAAAATCTCAACTGCAGAATGGGTATGGAATGTAGTGGTTAGTGAACTTGGAGATAGATGAATAGAACTCTCAAAAACAAAACAAAACAAAATAATGGGTAAACAAAGAAAAAGAAACTTGGAGAGATGTGCATGATAACAAAACATCTAAGACTTATATAATTGGAGCTCCTGAAGCGTGCAAAAAGAGGCTGACATAAAGAATATATTTGAAAAAAATAATGACTGAAATTTCTCCAAATTTGAGAGTTTCTTGTTACCTGCACTCTTTTGTATGGATAATCCACTTCTGCTCTGCCTGATAGATACTTTTCTATTTAATATGCACTAAAAGTATTTTTCTGACTATTTGTAAAAAAAAAAAATAACCCAAATAGAAATAGTCTCCTGTTCATTTCCCTTTCTATGCCAAATAAAGACAAATTTAGAGCTGGTGTGATGGCACACACCTCTAATCCCAGTGGCTAGGTAGACTGAGGCAGAAGAATTGCAAATTCAAAGCCAACTTCAACAACTTAGCAAGGCCCTAAGCAACTTAGTGAGATCATGTCTCAAAATAAAAGTAAAACAACTTGGGATATGGCTCAGTAGTTAAGTACCCTGCTTTCAATCCCTGGTACCAAAGTGGGGGTGAAAAAAAAAAGACAAACAGAGCTTTTGTATTTAGTCTAACAGTCTTTCTGCCTGTATTCTGGTGCTTCATATTACTGACAGTACATTAGCATGCATATTTTCCATAAAACAAGATATAAGCTATGTGAATGAAGTCCTTGAAAGTTATGGAATGAGCTATGTGAATGAAGTAATAAAATTGAGTTTAAAAAAAGATGTGAAGTAGGTTGTATTTATAGGACTTAATTTTTGCACTAAGCTTTTAAGCCTAGACTGCTATAACTTTATGCTATAGATAATTAGTAGATATATTAGTTACAACGTAATCAATTTCAGGCCTCCAAATTTTTCAGAGTAGTAAATATCAACCATAAATCAGCTAGTTGTATTTAGGGACAAGGAGTGATCCTCAATGTCAGATAAGAGACCAGATGATCATACAAGTGAGCAATACAATATGTGTAGTGAAGGTCAATACAGTAATACCCAGTTAGAGAACTTACTATTTCAGGAGGAACAATAATATGCAAATAGCTAACAAACTCGCATTCTTTACAAATAAATTGTAGCTTGAGTTTATTTTGTGTTCAAAATGTACCCAAAGCTGAGAAAAAGCATTGTAGAGATCCCAAAACTTCTGACTCCAACCTCTGTCTCCAATACTTTGGATTGTCCCTAGACTAATCATAAAAGCCTACAATTAGCCAGGCACAGTGAAGCCTGTAATCCTAGAGGCCCGGAAGGCTGAGGCTGGAGAATCATGAGTTCAAAGCCAGCCTCAGCAATGGGAAGGCACTAAGCAATTCAGTGAGACCCTGTCTCTAAATAATATACAGCTGGGGATGTGGCTCAGTGGCCAAGTGCCCCTGAGTTCAATCCCCCATACCACCCCCCAAAAAAGCTTACAATTACACAGGAAGTGGGTTGGACTATCAGATCATTCAGTGTAAAAAATCATTTATTAAATACATAATTATAAGTATATATGTATATATACACATATATATGTATATATATATATATATACACATATATAGATATAGATGTACAGTGACTTCAGGGTAGTATACTTGATTAATTCTGATTTGTCAATTGTGGGAGATTTTTATAAAAAAAATTGACTTTTGTGTTGACCTTGAAATAAAGGTAGGAATTACAAAAGAGTTTTGTCCTTAACAAATGATATATCTTTAAATGAGATGCAGAAGTGGGAAAGAATAAGACACATTTAGAAGAGCAGTATGACCAAGACTTCATGTTCAGGGATTTACACTGAAGAAAATGCAAAAGATGGAGGAAAATACTAGTGACAATGAAATGCTTTTTTTAGTTATTAAGTATTTTAAGCACTCTGACATTTTCCTTGAACTTTCGATATATCTAAAGATGATTGATTCATATTATGTCAGGAATAGGGGAGTCTGACATTACTATAATCTTGAGATTGATATATTGATGGTCATAGAGAACTACTATAATTTTGCTGGCAAAATTTTCCTTGGTGTCATATTACGTGTATGACACAAGACAATGAACTCTTCCTGACCTTTTACTTTCACTCAATTCATCAAACATTCACTTTATGTCTTCTACATCTATCCCTAGGAGAGATAAATAAAGGATATTTCCTACATTTTCAGGGTTAGGGATAAAATAAAATATTTGCAGTAGGCAGGTGACTACAAAAGAACTGTTAACAGTGACAAGTGCACATGGATACAATCATTTGATACTTGACAAAGGTGTGAAAAACATTTACTGACTAAAATATATCATTTTAAACAAATGGTGTTGGAAAAACTAAAAATCCATATGTAAAAGAATGAAATTTGACCCTTCTCACTCTAAACAAAAGTCAATTCAAAGTGGATAAAAGACATAGGAATTAGACCAGAACACTGCAGCTGCTAGAAGAAAACAAAGGCTTAACATTCCAACATGTTGGTGCAGGCCCTGTCTTCCTTAACAACACCCCTAAAGCATAAGAAATGAAACCAAAGATCAATAAGCAGGATGTCATCAAATTAAAAAGCTTCCCCATAGCAAAGTAAACAAGAGCATGAAGAGAAAGCCTACAGAATTGGAGAAAATTTTGCCATCTTCTCCTCCAGCAGGGGAATAATAATATCCAGAATATGTCAAGAACTCAAAGAGTTAACATTAAAAAACACCACAAATACTCAGATGAAAAATCAGCAAATAAAAATTTTCACTGATGTGGTGAATTAGGTATTCCAACAGAGAATATTCATGTAGAACAAGATGCATTATTAAGTCCCCAATCCTTAAAACATTTATGTTGCAATTCGTGACTATTCCTTTATGATGATGGTTCAATTGTTTAGTTGTTACATTTTCCTGCTCATAAAATAATTAAATAAAGCTAATTTTATATTTGCTATATTTCTCCTTGGATTTCAAATGAATCACTTTTTATATTTAAAAAATTAGCAAATAAACTAAACAGACATTTCTCAAAAGAAGAAATACATATGGCCAATAAATATATGAAAAAATGTTCAACTTCTCTAGCAATTTGGAAATGCAAATCAAAACTACATTGAGATTTTGATCCCATTCCAGTTAGAAAGGCAATCCTCAAGAATACACATAACAATAAATGCTGGCAATGATATGGGAGGGAAAAGGTGCATTTTTGGTGGGACTGCAAATTAGTTCAACCACTTTGGAAAACTGTGTGAAGATTCATCAAAAGTCTACAAATGGAACCACCTTATGGCCCAGCTATCCAACACCTTGATATTTATCCTAAAGAATTAAAATGAGTGTACTAGAGAGATATAGGCACATCTAAATAAAATACAAAATAGGGCTGGGGATGTGGCTCAGTGGCTGAGTGCCCCTGAGTTCAATCCCCCAAACCCCCGAAAAAAGCTTGCAATTACACAGGAAGTGGGTTGGGCTATCAGATCATTCAGTGTAAAAATTCATTTATTGCCAATCAAAATCCCAATGGCATTTCTTGAAGAAATAGATAAAGCAATCATGAAATTCATATGGAAAAATAAAAGACCCAGAATAGCAAAAGCAATTTTAAGCAGGAAGTGTGAATCAGGCGGTATAGCTATACCAGATTTCAAACTATATTACAGAGCAATAGTGACAAAAACAGCATGGTACTGGTACCAAAACAGGCGAGTGGACCAATGGTATAGAATAGAGGACACAGAGACTAATCCACAAAGTTACAACTATCTTATATTTGATAAAGGGGCTAAAAGCATGCAATGGAGGAAGGATAGCATCTTCAACAAATGGTGTTGGGAAAACTGGAAATCCATATGCAAAAAAATGAAACTGAATCCCTTCCTCTTGCCATGCACAAAAGTTAACTCTAAATGGATCAAGGAGCTTGATATCAAATCAGAGACTCTGCGTCTGATAGAAGAAAAAGTTGGCTCCGATCTACATATTGTGGGGTCGGGCTCCAAATTCCTTAATAGGACACCCATAGCACAAGAGTTAATAACAAGAATCAACAAATGGGACTTACTTAAACTAAAAAGTTTTTTCTCAGCAAGAGAAACAATAAGAGAGGTAAATAGGGAGCCTACATCCTGGGAACAAATTTTTACTCCTCACACTTCAGATAGAGCCCTAATATCCAGAGTATACAAAGAACTCAAAAAATTAGACAATAAGATAACAAATAACCCAATCAACAAATGGGCCAAGGATCTGAACAGACACTTCTCAGAGAAGGATATACAATCAATCAACAAGTACATGAAAAAATGCTCACCATCTCTAGCAGTCAGAGAAATGCAAATCAAAACCACCCTAAGATACCATCTCACTCCAGTAAGATTGGCAGCCACTATGAAGTCAAACAACAACAAGTGCTGGCGAGGATGTGGAGAAAAGGGTACTCTTGTACATTGCTGGTGGGACTGCAAATTGGTGCGGCCAATTTGGAAAGCAGTTTGGAGATTCCTGGGAAAGCTGGGAATGGAACCACCATTTGACCCTGCTATTGCCCTTCTCGGACTATTCCCTGAAGACCTTAAAAGAGCATGCTACAGGGATGCTGCCACATCAATGTTCATAGCAGCACAATTCACAATAGCTAGACTGTGGAACCAACCCAGATGCCCTTCAATGGATGAATGGATAAAAAAAATGTGGCATCTATACACAATGGAGTACTATGCAGCAATAAAAAATGACAAAATCATAGAATTTGCAGGGAAATGGATGGCACTAGAGCAGATTATGCTTAGTGAAGCTAGTCAATCCCTAAAAAACAAATACCAAATGTCTTCTTTGATATAATGAGAGCAACTATGAACAGAGCAAGGAGGAAGAGCAGGAAGAAAAGACTAACATTAAACAGAGTCATGAGATGGGAGGGAAAGGGAGAGAAAAGGGAAATTGCATGGAAATGAAGGGAGACCCTCATTGCTATACAAAATTACATATAAGAGGTTGTGAGGGGAATGGGAAAATAAACAAGGAGAGTAATGAATTACAGTAGATGGGGTAGAGAGAGAAGAAAGGAGGGGAGAGGAGGGGAGGGGGGATAGTAGGGGATAGGAAAGTTAGCAGAATACAACAATTACTAATTGGGCATTATGTAAAATTGTGGATGTATAACCAATGTGATTCTGCAATCTGCATTTGGGGTAAAATTGGGAGTTCATAACCCACTTCAATCTAATGTGTGAAATATGATATGTCAAGAGCTTTGTAATGTTGTGAACAACCAATAAAAAAAAAGAAAGATACAAGTTTCCTGTTTAGAGAAAAAAAATAAAAATAAAAATTCATTTATTGAATTCATAATTATATATACACACACACACACACACACACACACACGCATATACAGTGACTTCAGGGTATTATACTTGTTTAATTCTTATTTGGCAATTGTGGGAGAACTTTATAGTAGTGCCATTTATTTTTATAATAGTGCCATTCACAATTACCAAGTCGTGGAACAAGCCCAGGTGCCCATTAATGGATAAATGGCTTAAGAAAATGTGGTATACATACACAATGGAGTTTTACTCCATCATAAAGAAGAATGAAATTATAGCATTTTCTGGTAAATGAATGGAACTAAAGAACATCAAGCTAAGTGAAATAAGCCTGACTCAGAAAGTCAAGGATCATTTTTTTTCTCTCATAAGTGGGAATTAGATCAACAAAGAGAAAGAAAGAAAGAAAGAAAGAAAGAAAGAAAGAAAGAAAGAAAGAAAGAAAGAAAGAAAGAAAGAAAGAAAGAAAGAAAGAAAGAAAGAAAGAAAGAAAGAAGAAAGAAAGATAGATAGAAAGAAAGAAAGAAAGAAAGAAAGAAAGAAAGAAAGAAAGAAAGAAAGAAAGAGGGAGAGAGAGAGAAGGAAGGAAAGAAAGAAAAAGAAACAAAGAAAGAAGGAAAGAAAGAAAGAGAGAGAGAGAGAGAGGGGAGGGATTCCATGAAAATAGAATGGAGATCAGTGGAGTAGAGGAAGGTCACCAAAGGTGAGAGAAAGAGGGATGAAAAGGGGAAGAACTGCAGAATAAGATTAACCAAAGTATTTATATGAATATACAATGGTGAATTTCATCTTTATATACATCTATAAAGCACTAATTAAAACAAAGTATAAATTAAGAAAAAGAATATCAATAGAGTTGAAGAAAAGAAACATGGAAGGATGGAGGAGAAGGGAAATGAGAAGTAGTGTAGACAATTTATGGAACAAATTATACTCCATGCATGTATGGTTATATAAAAATGAACTCATATATTATAAATAACTATAATGTGTAATAAAATATTTATAAAATAAACACATAAATCAATGGATTAGAACAGACAGAGGAAGTAAAACCACATGGCTATAGCCATGTGAATTCTTGAAAAGAAAATGGAGAAAATTGTATTTCATGGTTATATGATTATGTCAAAATGAACCACACTATTATGTATAGTTATATTGCAGTAATAACAACATCATTTTTAAAAAAGTGCTAAAGTTCTGTAATAGACAGATTGTTATAGGGTAAATTGGGAAGAATTGGCTAGTGCTGCCTCTATATATCACAGAAGCTTCACAAACCATGTAACATTTTATTTAGTTTAGGAAGCTCTTGGCTCATTTTTCTCTCATAAGAGATTAAAACTGTGTTCTTTTTTAAAGCAAAGAGTCAGAAATTAAACTACCAAATTAGTGGTAGTTTACCATTCCAAATGACAAACAGGCCTTTGAAATAGAGGGGTGACCATATACACAGCTAAATTTTGAGGGACTTAGAATGCCAGAAATATAGTAAGACATTCAGTATGTCTTACTTGATGCATGTATGTAAGTGTGGTCCAAGATGAAAATGTAAAAAATGAATTGGGTTCAAATTATGACAGTCCTTGAATGACCAGCAGTTGACTTGATCTTGCACATATATGGGACAATGGAGGTATTCTTCACAAATTATAGTGAAATGATTGTCTTAAAGTCCTTAACAATAATTTGAGTAATAATACAAAAGCATTCATGCTATTAGAACAATGGGCTGAATAATAAGGATGTTAAGTTTATTCCTAACTTAGTTTACAGCTGTGGGTTTTCCAACTACCTCAGTCTTATTATATTACTCAGGTGTTGAAAAGCTGTACCAAGGTAGCATTTTTTTAGGGTAGCATCTTTAATAATCAACTTCTGCCCTACCTTTAGCATTACCTCCAGTAAGTTTCATTACAGACTAGAATTCATGTAAATCAGAAGCCTAAGAAATTGTAATTAAGTAATCCAGAGCATTTGCCAGTCCTGCCCTTAAAATTTTGTGGTTCATAGAAAAAGTAAAAAAGAGATCCCACATTTACATATTAGTATAAATTTAAAATATAGGAATCGAGATATCAAAATGTTAAACATTAAATAGAATATATGCCATTCTCCCTATATTGACAAATATATCTGCTTAAAGACCTTGAAGTTTAGGTTTAAATTGAGAATTTCTGAACTCCTTAGAAATCAACACAATAAAGTAGTCATGTGGCTGAAAGGTGATTTTCCTTGTTCTTAGAATCCTGATTTAAATTTTTATTAATGCATTATGGTCATACGTAATATTATGGTTCATTTTGAAATAATTATGTAAGCATGAGATATAATTTGTTTCAATTTAGTCCTCAGTACTTTCACTTTCCTTCTCCTCCTCTCTCACCTTGTTCCCTTTCCTCTACTGATCTTTCTTCTATTTATTAATAATTTTTAATTAGAGCATCATGGATATACACAAAGGTGAAATTCACTTTGGTATATTCTTATATATATATAGAAAATTTTGGTCAGACTCAGTTGACTTTCACATCACCAGCTACAATCAGCACATGTGGGACCTCATATGTGAAACATGAAATATACACACAGGTAGTAATCACACCATTAATGACAAGAGAATTCTAGTGTTAATCCACAACCTCTGTAGCAAACAGCTAGGGAAAGCATATCACATTCTCTGTTGGAAGCATTGCAGAATGTTCAGTTTGTAGTTAACGACTATCATCTTCTCTAGATTTTGCCAGTGTTTCCTATTCAGGACCAACCCAGGAAAGACAAATATGCTACTTGAGCCAATCACACAGAACATCCTGCTTCTAGATGATACATGTACAGATTGCCCATACCAACAACCTCCCATTAGAGCACATCAGAAATCTTTCCTTTTTTCAACATAAAGATTTCCCATGCCCAGATTGTTTTTTAATCCCTGCCAAATACAAACAATTGTGGTTGGCTCTCTTGCTATAGCAAGTTCTTAACAAATAGACTCTGTTTTCATTTGAATTTCCTTCATCTGTTTCCACATGTGTGCATGAATGTGGACTCTTCAGCCTAGAAAACAAAGCTTTATCTCTATTCCCCACAAACAGGAGTCCTATGCCCCTTGAGCTTATAAATGACCCAAGGAAAAAGGACTGATTATACAACAGAAGTAGTCTGAGTACCATTTGAACAAGGAATTCCAGAGAATGAATAAATAGAGCATGGTCTAGAAAGAAAGGGCATGTGTTCCAGGTGAACGTACTGCAGGTTCTAAAGATCTCTCAACCCAGGGATGAGGTAAATATAGAGAAGTGTCTTAGAAGGGTCCTGAGATCTCAACAGGGGGCTACTTTAGCATATGTCTGAGGGTGATGATTTTTAACAAAGGCCTCAAATTGAAATCTATACAAAAATATTTAAGTATGATTTCTTTCACATATGGGTTATAAAACCTCTTCAGTGCTTCCTCAGTGTCCTGTGATGTACACTCTATAACAGGATATGTGCTCTTTTTGTGTTTGTTCACCTTATGTATCTTTAAGGCATATATCTCATTCATCTTTATGTCCTGAGGACTGAAAGTTAGAATTCCATGATTTATTATTCATTTATGAAACATTATCAACTAGCCATATGTAAAACACCAACAATTTTTCTCATGTAGTTCAAAGAATAAAGTGACTAAATATCAACTTGGCTTTACTTACTAGGTTCAAACTCTTACTGCTTATGTTGGAGAAAAACTCAATTTTAAATAATTCATTTAATGACATTTATTCCAATATTCAAGGCCTACTGTAAAATATGACTGTTTTGAGAACAAAAACATTTTCTTTTGTGTGTATCTATTTGAAGATTTCAGAGAAAGTCTGAGAATTCTAAATTTTTTGTCTGTTTTACTTCAGCTGTTGACTTTAATTTGTGGTTTTATTTCTAGGGAGTTATTGGCCTGATAGATGCGATATAAATGAGAAACATTTTTAAAAAATACAGTTCAAGAGCCTGATAACTAGATTTGTACTATTTTGTTTTGCTGTTGCTATTGTTTTTAATATCAGGGATTATCTTGGGTATAATTTAAAACTATGCTTTCTTTTTATACCAAAGGATCTTCAATAGACACATGGAATAAATATTCTATATTTTCTCAGTAAGTAGAGGAGGTACATCCTATGGAGTAGTGGTAGCCTTACATTGTTATCACCTGTGAATACTTCCCAAGACTCAACTTGGGATTTTATAAAGAATTACAAGAGCATTGGCAATGATATCCTATGGGAAAAAAAGGAAGATGAAAAAAAACACTTGCCAGTTTTGGTCTTGGCTTGAGCTAAGACATTAGCATTTTTTATCAAAGGCATAACATGAAACAGAAAAAAATATCTAATAAGCAGCTCCCCATTGCTCCAGATTCATTTTTAGCAGAAAACACAGAAAGTTGCAAGTTAATTGGAATATTCCTGTGGAAATAATGTGATCATGGATTATTTCCTTTTTAGAAAGATGTCAAAAATGTACTTGACTTTTGCTGATTAGGAAACATCCCCCCAGAGGTAGAAAAAGTGCTTCTTTTAGCTTCCTAAAATATGGATGCTAAGTCTTCATTTATTTTGTAAAATAAATCCTCTCCTCTTAAGTGTTAATGTAACACAGATTTCTCCTTTCCTGAGCTCATTGCTTTCCAAAGAAGCCCAACCATGTTCAATATACATTAACTTCAAATATTCATTAGGAGTAAAAGATAATTGTTCATAGAAATAGTTACTGTATTGTACTCTAAGAGGTTTTAGATATGTGTACTTCAAAGAAAGAAAACCTCCATGTATCTTTTCCCTAATATCTCATCCTGTTAATGCTAAGGAAATATATTTTCTTAAGTGACAGATGTTTTAGCTACAAAATTTTCAGATTTTGACCATCCATAAGATTGCTAGATTCTTCTTGAAATCAAGTTAAAATATTCATTGTAAGAGAAAAACTTCCTTAGCAACTGAGAAAAATGTAAATATATTTAAGAGAGTAGAATCATGTTGAACACACCAATTTGGTTGGAAAAAAATGCAGACTTAGAATAAAGATATCTAGCTTTTTGTCCTACCTCTGATGCCATACAACTATTGTACCCTGAGAAAAAAAAATTATTACCATCTGGTTCTCAATTTCTCTATCCTTGAAACGTAGACATCACAAAATTGGCCTTTCAAATTTGCACTGTAGTTACATGAAATGGTGAACCAAGATTGTTATTGTTGCTTCATTTTCTCATAAGAGAAGTCTATGCAAATGCACATAATAAGAATACAAAGAATGACATTGAATCAAGAAAAATGAAGAATCTCTAATAATTTTCTACAAGTGGCAAAAGAGACATTCTTTTCCTATACTACCTAATACAGAATCTAAAGAGATCTTAATTGTCATTATTCTTCTAAGTCCTTGTTATGAATGGATCATTTTATATTTTTAAACCTATCTTAATTTACTTTTTGTTTCCTTCCTTTCTTTTACACTTTCATTCTTTTTCTCTCCTTATATCCCTTCTGTTCAGCATTTTCTAGAGACCTGCTATTGTTTCAGGCAATAGAAAAATGCAAAAGCAGGAGAAAGCAATTGGAAGATAAAAAGCATTTAAAAATGAATCATGTTGCATTAGAAAACTCCAGTATTTCTATTGACATTATCTAGGGATGTAAAGTAAGGATTGATGACACAAAAAGCTGGAGAGATTGGCATGAACATATCATAGAGTGCCTTAAGTAGTTTACACAGACGCATTTCCATTTTATTCTATAGGGTTTTAGTCAGCTTTTTCATGGCTGTGACTACAAGAACAAGAATAATATTAGAGGAGGATAAATTTGAGTGCCCACGGATTCAGAGGTCTTAGTCCATAGAAGGTAAGCTCCATTCCCCAGGGGCTCCAGTGAGGTTAAAAATCCGTGGAAGAGTGTGGCAGAGGGAAGCAGCTCACATGGAAGCAGAGAGACTCCACTGTCCAGATACAAAATATATACTCAAACCACGCCCCAATTCCCACCTCCTCCAGCCACATCCTACCACTTCAGTCACCACTTGTTTAATCGCTATCAGGGGATTAATTCACTGATTAGGTTAAGGTTATAACCCAATATTTTACCATACAACTCTTCTTGCAATGTATCACATGTGAACTTTTGGCAGACACCTCACATCCAAACCATAATATTAGGTAATAGGGAGCTGGTAAAGAATTTTAATTATGGAGAAGAAATAAAACCTTTTGAATACTTTAATTCTTTCAGTTGTGATGAAGAAAGGAAGATAAATAAATATATTTGGTGTTGTGGCTCAGTGGTAGAGCATTCACCTAGCACATTCGCGGTCCTTAATTCAATTCTCAGCAACACATAAAAATAAATAAATAAAAACAAAGATATTGTGTACAAGTAAAAGGAATAAATATTTTTTAAAAATTAATTATAAGGATGTTTTGTTATTTTTTATTATTGTGCTAATACATGATATAGAGTGCTATTCATGATGGGGGGCTCATTTAGACATATTCATAAATGCAAACAACATAATTGGCTTCATTTCAATTCCAAGTACTATCTCATTCCCTCCCACCTTTTATCTCCTTTCTCTATTCTATTGATGTTCCTTCTATTAAATCTTTAGTTAGTTTATTATAGTTATAGATAAAAGTGGAATTTGTTGTGATATATTCATACATGAAAGTAGCATACATTGGTCAATTTAATCATAAGAATGTTTCAAGAACCTATCTGAAGGATAAGAATGTGTAGTGAGATTGAAACAATGGAAATCATTAGAAGGAATTGAATTGAAATACATAGAAAAAAGAACAGAAAGGAAAGAATGAACTATTTGTACAGAATAAGAGGGAGAACAGCTACAAGAGAAGGTGCAAGGTGGTAAGAAAAAGGGGCTGAGGCAGTAGCTCAGTGGCAGAGTGCTTGCATTGCATGTGGGAAGCACTGGGTTCAATCCTCAGCACTACATAAAGTTAAACAAATAAAATAAAGGCAAGCTGTCCATCTACAATGACAATTTTTTTTAATGAGTTAAGTTTTGTCTATGAGTGTTGGCCTGTCTATGAGCGTGTCCATCTGTGTGGAAAGGACCAGTAGAAAGACAGCTTCTCTATGTTTTCACATATGATATTTCCTCACCCTAAATATTCATTCCTAATCTGTTGGTTTGGTTCTTAGTTATATTTCAGGTATTATTTTACATATTGTTGTTTCCTATTGATATGCTCTGAAAGAGTCTTGTACTTTTCATTCCTAGAATTCAATTTTAAATTGATATTTATTTATTTTTGCAAATATTTATCTTCTGTCTCTTCCTGGAGATGGTAGAATTCATAAAAATAAAAGTAATATATTTGTCTTTTTTCTGCGCTATCTCCAGTACATAGAATAGTGACTGAGGCAGACAGATGTTTCTTAAGTGAATAAGTATAATCCAGGTTAGAGGAGAGAGCACTACCTAAAGATAGAAGGTACCAAAATAATGGTCAATAGGGGGAAAGTAAAATGAATATATGGAATTGCCTAAATCCAATGCATAGACAGAGAAAATTACAAAAGAGGAAAAATAGTTAATTTTATGGGCAGATGCATATATTCATTAATTTCTATATTTATGTAGCTTAGAACAGGGCCTTGAATACAGAGGGCACTCACATATTTTTGAATGAATGAATAAATATGAATTAAAAACATTCATATTTAGGAGCCTAAGAGTTCTTCACATATGTGTCATGCTTCTCTTAAATCTTCTTTGTGCAAAAATTCCAAAGATTTCTCTAATGTATAATCCTTCTGTATAATTTCCAGACTTTTAATTATCTAAATATTTGTTCTCTCAGAAAACTGTTTTTTTCCATGTCACTCTGGAAATGAATTGCTCAAGTCTATTGTTGATGGGATTGTCTAACCAGTAGATGAAACTTAACTTCCTTACAATGGACCTTACATTTAATATGAATGCAGATTATTTTTACTATTTGCATAGCAATAATACCACATCTCTTACATTGATTTGAATTTCTTTGATTGCTGGAGATGTTGAACATTTTTTCATATATTAATTGGCCATGTTTATTTCATCTCTTGGGAAGTATCTATTTAGCTTTTTTGCCCATTTATTGGTTGTTGATGATATTTATAAGCTTTTTGACTTCTTGATATTTTCTGGGTATTACTCCCCTGTTTGCGGAGTATCTGGAAATTTTTCCCCATTCTGTAGGCTTTCTTCATGCTCTTAATAGTTTCTTTTGCTGTGCATATGCTTTTAATTCAATGCTATTCCATTTATGATTCTTGATTTTAATTCTCCATTCTTAGAGGAATAACTTCTTTTTTTAAATTTTTTATTTTTTTTATTGGTTGTTCACAACATTACAAAGCTCTTGACATATCATATTTCATACACTAGATTGAAGTGGATTATGAACTCCCAATTTTACCCCAAATGCAGGTTGCAGAATCACGTCGGTTACATATCCACAATTTTACATAATGCCCAATTAGTAATTGTTGTATTCTGCTAACTTTCCTATCCCCTACTATCCCCCCTCCCCTCCCCTCCCCTCCTTTCTTCTCTCGCTACCCCATCTACTGTAATTCATTTCTCTCCTTGTTTATTTTCCCATTCCCCTCACAACCTCTTATATGTAATTTTGTATAGCAATGAGGGTCTCCCTTCATTTCCATGCAATTTCCCTTTACTCTTCCTTTCCCTCCCATCTCATGACTCTGTTTAATGTTAGTCTTTTCTTCCTGCTCTTCCTCCTTGCTCTGTTCATAGTTGCTCTCATTATATCAAAGAAGACATTTGGTATTTGTTTTTTAGGGATTGACTAGCTTCACTAAGCATAATCTGCTCTTGTGCCATCCATTTCCCTGCAAATTCTATGATTTTGTCATTTTTTATTGCTGCATAGTACTCCATTGTGTATAGATGCCACATTTTTTTTATCCATTCATCCATTGAAGGGCATCTGGGTTGGTTCCACAGTCTAGCTATTGTGAATTGTGCTGCTATGAACATCGATATGGCAGCATCCCTGTAGCATGCTCTTTTAAGGTCTTCAGGGAATAGTCTGAGAAGGGCAATAGCAGGGTCAAATGGTGGTTCCATTCCCAGCTTTCCCAGGAATCTCCAAACTGCTTTCCAAATTGGCCGCACCAATTTGCAGTCCCACCAGCAATGTACAAGTATACCCTTTTCCCCACATCCTCGCCAGCTCTTGTTGTTTGACTTCATAGTGGCTGCCAATCTTACTGGAGTGAGATGGTATCTTAGGGTGGTTTTGATTTGCATTTCTCTGACTGCTAGAGATGGTGAGCATTTTTTCATGTACTTGTTGATTGATTATATGTCCTCCTCTGAGAAGTGTCTGTTCAGATCCTTGGCCCATTTGTTGATTGGGTTATTTGTTATCTTATTGTCTAATTTTTTGAGGCATTTCTTGAAGAAATAGATAAAGCAATCATGAAATTCATATGGAAAAATAAAAGACCCAGAATAGCAAAAGCTATTTTAAGCAGGAAGTGTGAATCAGGCGGTATAGCGATACCAGATTTCAAACTATATTACAGAGCAATAGTGACAAAAACAGCATGGTACTGGTACCAAAACAGGCGAGTGGACCAATGGTATAGAATAGAGGACACAGAGACTAATCCACAAAGTTACAACTATCTTATATTTGATAAAGGGGCTAAAAGCATGCAATGGAGGAAGGATAGCATCTTCAACAAATGGTGTTGGGAAAACTGGAAATCCATATGCAAGAAAATGAAACTGAATCCCTTCCTCTCGCCATGCACAAAAGTTAACTCTAAATGGATCAAGGAGCTTGATATCAAATCAGAGACTCTGCTTCTGATAGAAGAAAAAGTTGGCTCCGATCTACATATTGTGGGGTCGGGCTCCAAATTCCTTAATAGGACTCCCATAGCACAAGAGTTAATAACAAGAATCAACAAATGGGACTTACTTAAACTAAAAAGTTTTTTCTCAGCAAGAGAAACAATAAGAGAGGTAAATAGGGAGCCTACATCCTGGGAACAAATTTTTACTCCTCACACTTCAGATAGAAGAATAACTTCTTAAGGAAGTTATTGCCCACACAGATTCATTGGAGTTTTGAAGGAGTTGTGAAGTTTCTGATCTAATTCCTATGTCTTTAATCTATTTTGAGTTGACTTTTGTTTAGGGTGAGATACAAGCATGTAGTTTTTCTTCTACATATGAATATCCAGTTTTCTCAGCATCATTTGTTTAAAAAGCTATCTTTTTTCCAACATATGTTTTTGGCACCATTGCAGAGTATCAGATGCCTGTATCTATGTGTGTTTGTCTCTGTGTCTCCTATTCTATTCCATTGGTCTATGTATCAGTCTCAAAGCTGATTCAATGCCATTTTGTTACCATAGTACTATAGTATAATTTAATATTAGGTATTATGATGCCCACCATGTTGCTCTTCTTGTTCAGGATAGCTTTTACTCTTCCAAATAAATTTTAGGTCTGTTTATTCCACTTATGTGAAGAATTTTACTGTATTTTGATGGTGATTGCATTGAATTTATATAATGCTTTTGGTAATATGACCATTTTGACAATATTATTTCTGCCTATTCAAGAACATGGGGGATCTTTACATCTTCTAAGGCCTTCTACAATTTCTTTATTCAGTGTTCTATAGTTATCATAGTAGAGGTATTTAACCTTCTTCCCAAGTGTTTTTTGAAGTTATTGTGAATAAGGATAGTTTTCATGATTTTTTTCAGCAGATTGATTATTGGAGTATAGGAAAACTATTGATTTTTATCTTGTATCCTGCTACTTTGTTGAATTTGTCATCTGTAGAAGTCTCTTGGTAATGTTTTTTGCACCTTCTAAATATAGGATCATGTTATGAGCAGATAATTTGACTTTTTATTTTCCTATTTGTATCTACTTAATTTCTTCTCTTGATTAATTGCTCTGGCTAGATTTTCAAAAAATCATATTGAATAGTAGTGATTAAAGTGGATATATTTCTCTTGCTCCAAACTTTAGAGTAAATGCTTTCAATTTTTCTCCATTCAACATCATGTTGGATTTTGGTTTGTTTTATATAGCCATTATAATGTTGTGATAAGTTCCTCTGTCCCTATTTTCTTCATCAATTTTAACATGAATGGATGTTAGGTTTTGTCAAAGATATTTTCTACATCTATTCAGATCATTATATAATGATTGCCCTTAATTCTATTTATGTAGTGAATTAAATGTTTAGATTTGCCTATGTTGAAACAACCATGCATCCATGGGATTAAACACAGTTGATGTTACTTGTACTATCTTCTTAATGTGTTTCAATGTGATTTGAAAATATTTTCTTAATGATTTTTGTGTCTATGTCCATCAAGTATATTTGTCTGTAGGTTTCTCTCCTTGATGTGTATTTATTTTTCTGTGTAACGGTAACTGTACTATCTGTAACAACTAATTTCTCAACCTATTCAAGAATGTTTCTATAATTTTATGTTTGGGCTAGAGAAACTATGGATAATATTTTAGTAATGACTCCCTAAGTTTTATTAGTACATACCTTTACTTTGTAGTGCTTGCAGTTAGTAAGGTTTGATATTCTTTCTCAAAGTGGTGATGGACAATGGGTAGAGCAGATGATACATATTTTGTGAGAGTATCAATACTTGTATATTTTCCCAGCCTGGGACATTAAAGGGAAGCTCATTAAATAGTCCCTTGCATAAAAGTAGAAGACATAATCATCCCAGCATATGGTTAGACATACAAATAACATGAAAAAGCAAGGGCACAAGCCAGCCTAAGCAGCCCACAACACATTAACACTGATCCCACTGACACCATCCTGAAGGAAAGGGCAAATCAAGAATTTAGAATGTCCACAACTAAAATGTTCAAAGACTAAAGGTATAAAGAAAGAAATGATAGAGAAAATGCAGGAAGTAAAGAGATCATTTCAATAAAGAGATAGAGATTCTTAAAAGGAAACAAATACTAAACCTGGCATGGTGGTGCATGCTTGTCTGAGCAGCTTGGGAGGCTGAGGCAGGAGGATCACTAGTTCAAAACCAGCCTCAGCAACAGTGAGGCACTAAACAACTCAGTGAGACCCTGTCTCTACATAAAATACAAAATAGAGCTGCAGATGTGGCTCAGCAGTCAACTGCCTCTAAGTTCAATCCCTGGTAACAACAACAACAAAAATCAGTTGAAAAGTATAACCAATAGATTAGATCCTACAGAAGACAGATTGTAGGCATCCAAGACAATGTATATAATCTTAAAAATAAAGAGAACAAAAAAGAAAAGATTCTAAAAAACCATGACCAGAATAATAAATAAATTTGAAATAATATTAGAAGACTAAATCTAAGGATCATTGGCTTGGAAGGCACTGATTTACAAACAAAAGCAATGCATAACCTTTAAAAAACCTTTTTTTTAGTTGTAGATGGACACAATATATTTATTTGTTTAATGTGGTGCTGAGGATCAAACCCAGGGCTTCATGTATGTGATGCAAGCACTCTACTACTGAGCTAAAACCCCAGCCCAATGCATAACCTTTTCAATGAAATAATATCAGAAATTTTACAGATCTTAGGAACAAGATGGAACTCTAAATTCAAGATCACATATGCTGGGCATGGTGGCAAATACTGTAATCCCAGCTGCTTAGGAGGCTGACACAGGGGAATTTCAAGTTCAAAACCAGTTTCAACAATTTAGCAAGAACCTGTCTCAAAATAATATATTTTAAAAAGGGCTAGGTATGTGGTTCAGTGGTTAGGCACCCCTGAGATCAATCCCTGGTACTTAGTTTTTTTAAAAAAAAAAATCATATAGAACCCCAAATAGGCACGATTTTATAAGGTTCTCTCCAGTACACCTAACTAAAGTGCCTAATATACAGAACAAGTTTAAAAATTTAAAAGCCACAAGAGAAAAATAGCAAATCACATTTAGTGGTGAGATAATTAGACTTTCTACTGATTTCTCAGCCTAGAACCTAAAAGCCAGGTGGCTTCAGAATAATATGTACTGATCCCTGAAAGATTCTAGTGCCAACCAAGTTTGTTGTATCCAGTAAAGCTATCCTTCAGAATTGATAATAAAATAAAAAGTGCCTATTTTTATATAAGTACTATGTTACTTTTTTAAACTATGCCTTTGTGGTATATGTTTAAATCAGGTATTGGGAGAACTCCAGCATTGCTCTTTTTGTTCAGGATCACTTTACTTATTCCAGGTCATTTATGCTTTTATAAATTTTAAGAAATTTTTTTCCAGTTCTGATCCACCAGTTAAATTATGATTCAGCATTTCAGCTTGCAGATTAAATCTCACTCCTATCCTGGATATTTTGTCAAGCTACATCATCCAAAAATTTGATAAGCTTTTTTGTGTTCATTTTCTTTAATGTATTGGTAAAAGTAGAGATGATTGAGCTCACTAATCAATTTCTAGTGGAGAGCTGAGCCCTATAGTTCTCCACTAGAAGAGATCCTCTAGATATGGTATTTTCCAATACTATTCAAGGATATTGTAAAGTTTTCCAAATCACATTTATCTAACTTCATGTTTCTCTACATTGTACTTCCATTCAATTTCTATATAATAAAGCTTTATTTAACAACTATTACATACAAAATGCTATGATAACCAGCATCTTCTATTGAGATATTATGTAAATTTATTTTTCCAAAATGAGGCTGAATTTCTGATTCACTATGTCTATGCCATGTAGTGAGTCTACTAACCAAATAATAATGATATTTTAAGTTGTATTTATATGATAAGACCCCAAAATCTATTACTTGGATATCTTGGGTTTCAGTTAAGTACTACCATCAATATATGACAAACTTACTTAGAGCACATGCTCTGGGGAAAGATAGTATACAAAATAATAAGATTTAATTGATGTAAGCATATTTCATTTTTTTTATATATGAGGATCATAACACTTTAGTGAGGGAGTCTAAAACAGTCAATAGGGTTCAGAAAGGAGAGAAAAAGAATAAGGGTGTAAAATTACTTATTGTGTTGTGTTGCTAGACTAGGCCCTGAGTAGCATAGAGTCAAACAAAAAGAAAGAATTGAAATAAATTTCTATGGAGGATTAGTCCTTTGACTGAAAAAAAAAAGATTCTAAATGTAATAGAGTCCATTAGAGTATTTGGTTAGACTTTTCTCCAGTGACAGGTATAGCTTCCTTGAGGTACCATTTCTCATTTCTCTGCAATGTTGGTTCTTTGTGCTTACAAGAGGCTTTATGGCATGGTCTTAATTGTATTTTCTTTTCATTTTTTTTTAAATTTAATGTCAGTGAGGCACTGGGCTGTTTGGATAATAAAAGAAAAATAAATGAATAGGTTGAAAAAGTACTGGAGAATTAGAGGACAAACTCTATTCAAAGGGACAATGCCTATTTCAGTGGCAATTACAACTTTGGTTTGGAAATAATGTCTAAACTATTTGTCTATCAGATGAATAGAAAATGTTCTAGAATGCATAGGTACCAAAAAAGAAACAAACTTTATTTCTTACACCTTAAAAAAAACTTGGTTCTGCCCTTTGCCATTCCTAATTTGTTTTACGATGAAAAACAGGGTCCAAAACTTGTTGTAGCAGAAAATCTACTTTTATGCTTGAATGGTCATCTCTAATGATTATGCAAAATAAAACAACAAATATGCCATTTTTATTGCTTTTCTGTACTCTGAATCTGCAGGATTGCTTCCCAGAGGGGAATTTAGAGCCCACTCAGATTTCACTCTCCTTGCTTGTACTGTATAAGAAGGAGTTCTATATTTCGAAATACGAGACCTAGAGTCTGCCACCTCAGATCATAAGGACATCCCCTACAGATGTTTAAATGAAGATTTCCACAGAGCATATTTATTATAAACCTGAATGCAAGTAAGAGCCTATACCTACTTTGAATTCTCCTCAATCTATGTTGAAAATATGTGCAACACATATGTAGTGTTTTCTCATCAAAAACTTAAAAATTGTTTAAAAGTGTCCTATTCAAATATGTGCAAAACAATAAGAAAATTTAATACTTATGAATAGTGTTTAGTATATGCAATCCTATGTGTGTAAACACATCAAGTACATTAACACCTTCAATTATTACAATAACACTGTAATCTTACCCTTGTTAAAAATGAATATGAGGCATAGAGAATTCATTCAACTTGTTCAGAAGCACATGATTTACTAATGAATTGGCAATTACAACTTTGGTTTGGTTCTGCCCTTTGCTGTTCTTAATTAGTTTTACAAATGAAAGTCAGGAAAAAATCATGGTAAACTGGTTTTGGACCCAATGTTCTAAACTCTATTGGCTCTAAATATGTGAATTAGGGAAAGATTCATTATACTAATAGCAAATATTAAAATACTGGCCATTATTAAATAGTTATAAAATAATTGTTGATGGGGAGTAGAATTGGAAAATCTTGCCATAGGTGAAAATCACAGGAGAAGTAATCTTTCCTAGTAAAACAGACAAAATGGTGGTAAGATTGAAGTTTAATGTATATTTGTGATGATGGAAAGACATTTACAAAGTTGAAGTACTTCCTCAGAAAACCTACTGAGGGACTGGGGATATAGCTCAGTTGATAGAGTGTTTGCCTTTTAAGCATAAGCCCCTGGGTTCAATCCCTGGTACTGCCAAAAAAAAAAAAAAGTCTATTGGTGATAATTTAATTTCAATGTTAAGAAAATTGTCTTTGAAATGTTTTTGTAATATGCTGATATATATCCACATTTTATTAAGCATAATCATATGTTTCAGAGAAAAAGTCTAACTGACAGATTGGATTTCAAATTGGTGAAAAGTTACTTTCCATGTCTTGGTTAAATCAATTGACTAAACCAGAAAGTGTAACTGGTGGTAAATTTAACATAATTTTCAAGCCCTTTGGGACATAATATCAAAAGAATCTGCTTTTAGGGAAAATAGAATATTTTTAAGGAACACAGAGTACAAAGTGAAAGTATCTCAGTGACAAAGATATTACATTATTGTTTTACACTATTGCTACATAATATTTCTTATTAATGATTATCTATGAGGATGAATCAGTCTTTTTTAACAGAATATGACTGATTTCCTGAAGGTTGAATTCTAGGAAATGCTTTGACAAGTTTGAATTCATTTGAAATCTCTTTTAGTTAAAGTATTATAAATATTAATATTTTCCTCTGCTATTGCCCTGATTCAGTTTATTCCTGGCAATATTGAAGTAATTAATGATCATCTCCTTTTAAAAACAGTTATGCAATAGGCATTGTTGAAATAATTTCAAAATTACTTTGTAAACCATTCTTTAGTGTCTTTATTGAAAATTAAATATTAATGTTAGTAAAAATACTTGGTTAAATATTGTTTTTCCTTTACTCTTTTATAAATGAAAGGGATAATAAATGAACAATACAAATCTAATTTGGGGATGATAATTCAGGGCATTTTTTATATCTATAAGAAAGTCAGACTGGTTATACTCTTAAGTATGCACATGCATGCATATGCACATACACAAAAAAGATAATAATTCAGCAAAAGATGAAAAAAGCAATTATTAATCATCAATTATGTAAACTATGTGCTATCACAAAATAATGTTTCATTTTCACTTTAAAGGATATCTACAAAGACATAAAATCACATTGATATAGGAAAAGGAAAGATACAAAATGAGTAAGTTGCAAGCTTCGATTGACACCATCTGTCATTTTTGTTTTGTATTATAGCTAAATGATAGCCTAATAAAGAGAACTATTTTTCTGTCATGTTGTGAGAGCAGACCTAGGAGGCAAAGGACTATTCTGAATTATAATTGAATTTAAAACCCTTTCCTCTTACTATATGTGTTATATACAGATGAAAGTTGATATTTAAGTTAAAATCATTGGTTGGGTTATATATTCCAAAACATAAATATAAAATAAGTCAGGTTTTATGAAATTTTATTCTAATTCAGTAGTCTTCAAACTGCATTTAACAGTACTTAAAAGTTCCAAAAATATTTGACCTGTTTTTTTAAAAAAATATATATTTATCATAATAAACTAATTAAAAATGTACACTCAAGTGTATTGCATATCAATTTTTAACTTCCTTTTGAGACTTCAATACTATTAACATTTGTTGAATTATTATTAGATTTTTTTCTGAATATCTGGGAATTGAACAGTTCATAACACCTTTACAACATACTTGAAAAGTTTGCAGGTGTGATTTTGATTACGAAGTTTACACCAGGGTCATGGTGCATGCCTGTAATCCCAAAAGCTAGGGAGGCTGAGGCAGGAGGATGATGAGTTAAAAGCCATCCTCAGCAGTTTAGTGAATCCCTAAGCAACTTAGTGAGAACTTGTCTCTAGATACATTTTTTTTTAAAGGCAGAGTGGGGAGGTACGCACTAGCAATGTGGCTCAGTGATTAAGTACCCCTGGGTTCATTCCCTGGTACCAAAAAAAAAAAGTTTACAGAGATGATCTACTTTTTTATAAATGCCCTATACATTATTATAAAAATAAAATACATAAACCAATTTATAACTACAGTTAATCTAAGTCATACTCAATAAATGCCCAAGATGGTAAAGGATCATCTCTTTGGCATGTTTGATTCAATAACAATATATGAAAGAAATATGAAATGTATTGATTTTTGTATTTATTGAAAATGGTTTTTCTTTTTCAATTTAAATACCTATAACAAGAAATCAGATAAGTTGAAACTGACACCAGAATTTCAAGGGAAGTTTTTTTTATAAGCTGTTATCATTTTCAATAATTTACCTGAGTAATAGAATTTGTTGTATTTTTTTTTATACCAGAGATTTAACCCAAGAGTTGTTAACTACTGAGCAACATCCCCAGCCCTTTTAGATATTGTATTTAGAGACAAGGTCTCCCTGAGTTGCTTACGGCCTTGCTAAATTACTGAGGCTGACTTTGAACTCACAATCCTCCTGCCTCACTCTCCTGAGCTGCTGGTATTACAGGGGTATGCCACCGGCCAGAGCGAATTTGCTGTATTTTGAACCAAGTCAAATATAGAGATCAATTGGATGTAGAGGCATGAAAATAGTGTATTCTTTCTCATCAAATTAGTAAATGTGAGGCTGGGGTTGTGGCTCAGTGGTAGAGCACATACCTTGCACATGTGAGGCACTGGGTTGGATCCTCAGCACAACATAAAAATAAATAAATGTATTGTGTCCATCTACAACTAAAAAAAAGTTTTTAATTAGTAAATGTTATAATAAATGCACACTAATAAATCGAATTTCTACATTTTTATTTATGTAAACAGATATTTATTTACTTATTTATTGTTATTATTATTGTAACTTTTAATTTGGAAAGAAGCTCCACTAAATTTGTCAAATATTCTTCTAATAAGATATATATTATAATTGAGATATATATTATTCTAGGAAGATAAAGCAATAGCAACAATATTTTTGTCTTTCCAAATTCTCATAAAAAAGAGAAGACTTAATTAATGAAACTTCTTATGAACAATATTTACAACAGAATACAAACAGGAGATAAAATGAACATATATCATCTCCATATCCATGCAGGATGAAAAGAAAGCAACAATAGCAGTATCCGATGAATCTGAGGATGAAAGATTCTGACAAACATGAGATTTTTATTGGGAAAATGCAATGGCCAATTTGAAAACATCGAAAACACCAGTTCAAAATGAAAGAAATAACTGAAGAAACTAGAGTAGTCTAAGTCGTTTGAAATTTCACAAGTGATGTGCTAGAACTCACTTCTAAGATAAACCTTCTGCTGAAGAGAAACTTACAGGAGTAGTAGCAAAATTGAATAAGATAAGGACAATAATATATATATATATATATATATATATATCATAGTGGAAGAATACTGCTAGGAAAACTCAGAAAGCAGTCATATTTTTAACACTGTTTCAAAGCAAGAGGAAGGAGAAATCTGTTAACTTTTTTAGGAATTTACTATCTGCTTTTAAAAATTTAGGAAACCTAATTTCAAAAAGAAACACTAAAATTTTTCATGATCAAAACCTATACAAAGTTATAAGTGTTGGCAAGGATGTGGGGAAAAGGGCACACTTGTACACTGCTGGTGGGACTGCAAAATGGTGAGGCCAATTTGGAAAGCAGTATGGAGATTCCTGGGAAAACTGGGAATGGAACCACCATTTGACCCGGCTATCGCCCTTCTCGGTCTATTCCCCCGAGGACCTTAAAAGAGCGCACTATAGGGATACGGCCACATCAATGATTATAGCGGCACAATTCACAATAGCTAGACTGTGGAACCAACCTAGATGCCCTTCAATAGATGAATGGATAAAAAAAATGTGGCATCTATACACAATGGAGTATTATGCAGCACTAAGAAATGACAAAATCATAGAATTTGCAGGGAAATGGATGGCATTAGAGCAGATTATGCTAAGTGAAGCTAGCCAAGCCCTAAAAAACAAATGCCAAATGTCTTCTTTGATATAAAGAGAGCAACTAAGAACAGAATAGGAAGGAAGAGCATGAAGAAAAGACTAACAGTAAACAAAGACGAATGGAGGGAGAGAAAAGGAGAGAGAAGGGAAAGGATATGGAAATGGTAGGAGACCTTCAATGATACACAAAAGTATAAGAGGTTATGATGGGCAAGGGAGAGGGGGAAAAAAGGGAGAGAATTGAACAACACAGAGGAGGCAGAGAGGGAAGATGGGAGGGGAGGGGAGGGGGGATAGTAGGGGATAGGAAAGGTAGCAGAATACAACAGTCACTAATATGCCATTATGTAAAAATGTGAGTATGTAACAGAAGTGTGTCTGCAATCTGTACTTGGGGTAAAAATGGGAGTTCAAAACCCAATGGAGTCAAATGTATGAAAGATGATTTATCAAGAGCTCTGTAATGTTTTGAACAATCAATAAAAAAACGAGGGATAATAAATGATGTTCTCCTTAGAAGTGGGCTTTGGAGCTTCCTACAAAATTGAGAGAAGCTACTGCTTTGGAATCATGTTCAAGTCCATGGGGGCCGCTTCCATTCATTCCACATCCCTGTGGCTTCCACACACTCCTCCTTATGTTTTCTGTGTGTAAGAACTAGTGCCTGTTCAGCATGTAGCTGGCTTCTATTCTTTTATTATGGTAAAACATGTTCAACATAAATTTTATATTTATATTAACTACTTCTAGTGTGCCATTCAGTGGCATTAAGTATTGTGATAGTAAGAGCAAATGTGACTCCATTTTGTTTAATAACTTCATCCTGTAAAACAACCATGCCAAGTAGAAGAGTCATGACTGGAGCAAGATGTTCTTTTCCTTTTTCTATAGAAACATTTAAGAACATGGAACTACCTAATGGGGTATTTTTTCTGTAACTAGGGTAACGGGGCTCTGTTTCTGTAACTGGGGTGACTGGGCTAACTGTGATTGGTTAGGCTTCCCTAAAAAAAAAAAAAAAAAACAGAAATGGTTAGAATAACTTCCCTTCAAACAATAACATTAGCACTCTAGAAATTCATTTCTTAGAATCATATCAAAACTGCAAACTATTATTACAAAATGAGGCAGAATATTTAATAAACTCACTTGATATATTTAAAATCACATTTATGAAAACTCAGAAGATGACAGAACTTAGAAAAAGAAGTAAAAAATGTGACATGATGTCTAAATTCAGAAGAAACACTAGACTGAAAAAACAAAACAGTAACTTGGAGGAAAATAGAGGCAAAAAATTGAAAAGTTTTTAAAGAATTAGAAAATTAAAAAAAATAAAAATGGATAAAGAAAATTTTACATAGAGATAATAGAATATTTGAAGAAATAAAACAAAGTAAGGGGCTGAAGAAATACTAAAATTCCTAATTAATGTAAATGTTACCATCCCCCAAAATTTAAACTACATGTTGAAAGATCATACTTTATATGAAATAACACTCACAACGCACTAAAAATACCTTAAAGAAAAGAAATACCCTTTGGGCAACCAGAAATAAAAGTACTTAGGAAACACTGATACAAGAAAGAAAATTAGATTAATATCAGATTTTTTTATATCAATGCTTCATGCTAAAAAATATAATAAAAGTTTCAGATACTCAAGGAAAGAAATGTGTGCCCAGGATTTTAGATCTTCCTAACTTTCAGGTATTAAATATCATACACTTTTATCAAGATACAAGAATTTGGCTAATATTTCTTCCATAAATCCTTCTTGAGGAATCATAATAGAAAACAAGTTTCACACAAGGAAAATGACTAGAAAAACTTCAACATACGAATAGGCTTTCATCATTAACTACTTATTTGAAGAACTAAGGCTAAATGATGGCTAAGAGGTAACGTATTATGTGATGAAATATCTACATGTAACTATTATGAAAATGGAGTATATATAAAAATATGTAAAGATTTTCAGTTACCATATCAAAGATAGTATTAATGTTGCTATTTTGAGAATAGTGTGTATGTATTGAGGCATTTTAAAAATAAGCAATTGTAGTATAATCTTATTTTACCATCTCCATGTCTTTAAGAAGCAAGCTTTCAAGGTGGAAGAAAGAAGACATAAATATTGCAATGCTGTAGAAGATAAATTAATTAGAATTCAGTAACCATGGTATTATATATATATATATATATATATATATATATATATATATCAATTCCCCTCAAGAATCCATATTGATATTGTTATCATTTTCAATGATACAGATATATGCCCAAGAATGTCCCAGTTTCTTTTACTGAATAAATTAAGTGTAATCCCAACTCAATAGCAAGCCTAGTACCCAGATTGTACTGTTGAAATGTCATTTCTCACTAACAGGGTATCTTGGAGAAATGACAGATTTTGGGTTTAAGGAATAACAAACAAAAAAATGTATTGCCAGATAGCATGTAAGCTACCAAAGAATATTATGGTCATGTCAAAGTGTGAAAGAAAGGACAAAATAAGTTCCAGAAATAATTACAAAGGATTGAATCCCATGAAATATATTGAAATCCATTAGCTGTGCCAGTATTTAAAAAAATAGCTTATCATTTTTAGCCAATGATATTGAAAATACTCTGAAGAATACAGTATTTTTCCTCCCTTTCCTTTATGTGGTATACTACTGGGTTCACCAAATAGTAAAGAGAATTATCATTTAATAAAAGCACCCAAAAGTTGAATAAGAAATATTGTTAGAATATTTCCATTTTTCAAGCCCCTATGAATAGAAGAAGTAGGCATTATTTATCAATGGCTATGTGGGGGAACAGAATATGAAACCCTAAAATCTGAGGGATTGTTGAGCTGAAGGAAATTAAGAAAAAGCAAATATAAGAAAATTCTTTTCCCCGACCAATACCCAAAAGGAATACCACTCCCATCTAGTCCTCTTTCCCTGATTTAAAATTTAAGAAAAGTCTGGGGACTAAATCCAATCCAGTCAACTGGGACTCTGAGAACTGAGATTGACCTGATAATTTGATAACAACATCAGAAGTAAAACTGCACAAGGCACATGCACTATTGCTGTAGTCGAAATCTTTGCTCATCCCTCAAGTTCATATGTTGAAACCTAGTTCTAAAAGTAGTGGTATTAAAAGTAGGTCTTGAGGTCTCCATATCACAAATGGGATTAAAGTGAAAGAAGCTTGAAGGATCTTGCTCACTACTGTCATGTAAGGACACAAGCAGTGTATGAGGAAGTTGGCCAACACTAGGCACTAAATCTTCTGGTACCTTGACCATGGACATGCCACCTCCCAGAAGTGTGGACAATAAATTCTTATTATTTATAAATTACTCAGATTAAGGTGCTTTGTTTTAGCAGCCCAAATTAGACTAGGACAATTACCTAGTACTTTACTATCCATATAAAATTGACTTTTACACTAAAAATGTAATTCTAATGTATTAAGTAAAAATCATTTTTTTTAAATCAAAGACCATTGCAAATCTAATGGAGCACAAAATATATTTAATATAATCTTTATTTAATTATATATTTAATATAATGCAAGAAGAGCACAAAATATATTTAATATAATCTTTATTTAATTATATATTTAATATAATGCAAGAAGAAAATATGACAAAAAAATGACTTTTGGCAAAGAAATGTAAAAATTTTTTAGTTTGTTTTCATAAAAATTATTAGCCCAATCCACCTCTACCTTGTATAAGAAGTAGTATGTAATACCACTTTAGTTCTGGCTTTTAGTTCTGGCTTTAAGAGAGGCAATTTGGAATAGACTTTTAATAGTTATACCTAAAACAAATTTTCTAATATTGTTCTCAAATAGATGTAGATGTAAGTTAAGAATAAACTCAGAGAATATATGATGAATTTTCTGATAGTATTCTAAACATATTCACTGGTAAAGGCAAAGTAAAAATGGCATTGTCTCTGGAAATCTTAGGAATTTAAATGACCTCCCTCTGAATGCAATTCAAATTCCCACTGTTGAAGAATTTTATCTGAACTAAGAAAAATAAAATTGAGTAGTGAGATTTAATTCTTTTATTTTATACCATTCCTATTAAAATATTTCTTTGAATGGGGATGTAGTTTATTGGTAGAGCACTTGCTTAGTATAGGCAAACCATGGGTTCCAACACTCCACAGCCTCACTCATGCTAAAATTTTTAAAGTTTTTTTTTTTGAAGCCTCTGTGTTAGATATACATCCTTGGTTATTCAGAGGTATGGATTAAAATGAGCGCTTAAAGTAAGATTTTGCAAGAGGTATCATGAAATAGTGAAAGCAAAATGAGCTTTGAGTCATACTGAACTAAACTGATTTCTGTCTCTTCTGTTTTGGGCAAGTTACTTAAACTATTTCATCTCAGTTGCTTCATTATTAAATGGAAATAATGCATTGCAAATTTACTGTATATAAAATGCCTACCAAGGCATGTTACATAATATATCCTCAATAAACTATATTTATTAATATAATCTTAATTTTATGTAGTTTTCTTTGGTGGTGAAAAAAAGATATATTTGTTATTGTTGCAATATTTAAATCATTCCAGCAAAGGTTAACTGTAATTTAAATTTCCCTTATCTTTTTTTCCTCAATCAGTAAAATAATGCACAACTTTATTCTTCCAAATAACAGATACAAAAATTCTGAAATAAGCAAACTGTTGTAGGTAAATAGTGTAATAGAGCTTTTTTCCTTTCTTCCTTTAGGTCTAAATTGCCATGTCTCCCTTGGTACTGAAGGCTTGGGTTTCCTCTCTAATTCTGCAAAACTATAGGTGTGATAACAGGAAATTTATTATTTCAATATTCATTTCTCAATACACATTAGGAATATTGACCTTAATTTTGACTTTCTTATAATTGTACATATGTGTTCATGTGTCCTTATACACACAAGAGTTTCAACAGTTTTGCTGAGGTAAGTACCTATTACTGGTAAAGATAATGAACTGTGGAGTTACAACCATATAAAATCAGATATTACTTTTTGCAGCTAAATAGGAATATATCTCAAATATATCAACATGTACATTAACCATTTAACTTTTTCTATTTTAAGAAAATGAGCCATACTACATTAGAATGCACTATGTGTTTGTGATAAAATTCTGCATTGAGAATTTCTGGACCTTGATAAATTCTGTAACTTCAATATAAAAAACACAATGTAAGAATAAGGCACTGTTTAATAAAATGTTTTTTTGGATGGTTACAAGAAGAAAGATCCAAATTTTGAACATGCTGCAATTATTTTCTAGAATTTCTAATGTGAAAATAAAAACCACTCTTTTCAAAAGGCACATACAGTACCTCAAAGGTATTAATTATCTTAAATTTGCCAGAATTAAGAACACAGTTTGATGCCAAGTTGCTATCAGGTGCTTCAAACTGTCATACTGCTAACAAAAGAACTATTTTTATGATATGTATTTTTTGTTTCTGAAAAGTTGTACCACTCAACAAAGGAAAAGAATATAATAAACTTTCCTAAACTTTTATATTTTGTAATGAAGTTATGGGAAGAGCAATCCTTTAGATCTGCATATATGAAGTAATTAAACATATCTGGTAAAGTTTTATATTGTTCTTGTTTGTGTTGCTAATAATACAATACCACAAACTGGGTTGGTTTTAAGGAAAAGAGAATTATTTGACTGTATATGGTGATAATATTCTTGCTGTTGGATTCCTATGGCAGCACAGGGTATCACAGAACAGGACAAGAGACAGGGAGTGTTGCATGTGCATTTGTCGTCTCCTCCTCCTCCTCCTCCTCCTCTTCCTTCTTCATCTCTCCTCTCTCTCTCTCTCTCTCTCTCTCTCTCTCTCTCTCTCTCTCTCTCTCTCTCTCTCTCTCCCCTCCCTCCCTCCTTCCCTCCCTCCCTTCCAACCCAAGGAGCCAACAGGACCACATACACATAATGACTTTATCTAATAATACCACCTCTGAAAGATCCCACCACTAAATACCATTATTGGATTAAGTTTTCAGCTTCTTAATACCTTATATTAAGGATTACACTCCAGCATGAGTTCAGGGGACAAAACATTTTTAAAACCATAAAAGATTTCTTGGTTTGTTGTTTCACTTTTTGTTTTTCCTGAGGAAGTTATAGAAATTAGGCATCCTACTGCTTGCTCTACCTTGCAGCTCTCCAGTTCTTTTAGTTATTGAGTTCTTGATAAATTAATAACAAACTTTTTAAGCAACCCATTGTAAAACTTATATGTGCTAAGGGAAATTTTAAAAGTAAGAATATCATATCACTCGATGTCTGCTTTGATTATTTTAAATTGTTATTACTTTCATCTTTCAGTCCTGTTTCTCTTGATTTTCAATCTTATTTTTAATTTGTTTACTTACTTACAAATCTTTATTTATTATATTTATAATTTTTATCTTGTTGGTTTCTGACCTATATCCTCTATCTTAATCTTTATTACTTCAAAAATTTTCAATTTAATCTTCAGTGAGTCTTGTTTCCTTTACCAAACATCATATAATATTATATTTTTATCTTAAATCTTTTATTTCTTATTTCGTTTTAAAATAATTTAGGTCTAATTAAATCTAATAATTTTGTTTGCATTTATTGATTGAGTCTCGTTATGATTCATTCTAGAATAAATAGATTTATGTGGATAGTTCACAACATAAGCAGCAAAGATTTTCTTCCTTCCAAACTTCCAAGTTTCCTGTTATCACAGGCTATAGTTTTGCAGAATTAAAGAGAAAACTCAGGCATTCAATAGCAAGGGAGAAACAACATGTACACTAATGAATTTTATTTGTCATATACAGGGTATATTAGTCTGCTTTCTTGATGCTGCGAATAAAAGACTCACCGGAACAATTGTACAGGAGGAAAAGTTTATTTGAGGGCTCGTGGTTTCAGAGGTCTTAGTCCATAGAAGGCTGGCTTCATTCCACAGGGCTCAAAGTGAGGCAGAACATCATGGGAGAAGGGTGTGGCAGAGGGATGTGGCTCACATGAAGATCAGGAAGCAGAGAAAAAGAGAGTACACTCTCCATATACAAATATATACTCTATGGCTCCATCTCCAATGAACCACTTGTTTCAGCCACACCCCACCTGCCTCCAGTTACCTCTCAGTTAATCCCATCAGGGATCAATTCACAGATTTGATTAAGGTTATAACCCAATTATTTCTCCTCCAAACCTTCTTGAATTGTCTTACATGTGAGCTTTTGGGGGACAATTCATATCCAAACCATTACACAAGGCAAGCAGTCACAGTAGAAAAATGTAGACATATGTAAAGAGAAAGCATATCTTTCTTCATAACCTGCTCAGACCTCCAAAATATTTTTATTCATTTGTGAAGCTATATAGACAATTGTTTTCTCTCTCTCTCTCTCTCTCTCTCTCTCTCACACACACACACACACACACACACACACACATACACACACAACACACACACATATTGCCATATTCTTTGTATACATATTGGGTATATAAAGGATATAATGCAATATGGTTACATAACTGTATTTCTAAAATAGAAATATACCATAACATTTTATGCAAACAAGTATAATGTTAGATATTCTATTTTCAATGGATTCATATAATTTTGTAGAATAGAAGTACTGTGGTGGTTAATTTTAACAGCAAACATGGAGAGGTATGATATCTCGTTGTTTGGTCAAACATCAGTCTAAATGTTGCTGGAAAGATATTTCTTTTGTTTGGTTAATCTTTAAAATCAATAGACTTTGTGTAAATCAGATTACCCTCTACAATATGGATGAGCTTTAGCCAATCAGTTGAAAGACTAAAAAGATTGGAGTTCTCAGAAAAAAAAAAAAAAGAAGAAATTCTCCACACTGCTTAGAACTCAAGGCTGGACATAACTTCCTGTCAGAATTTCTTACTGTTCTGCCCTGTAGAATTCAGACTTGCCAGTCCTCAAAAACATCATCTCCCTCCTCCTCCTCCTCCTCCTCCTCTTCCCTCCTTCTCTCCCTCTCCCTCGATCTGCCAATCTCTCTCTCTCTCTCTCTCTCTCTCTCTCTCTCCCTCCCTCCCTCCCTCCCTCCCTCCCTCCCTCTTTCCCTCCCTCTCCACATTTTATTGGTACTGTTTCTCTGCGTAACCATGATTAATATATGAATCAAAGATTATTTGGCCTTGCTTAATAATTTACTTACCTTTGTATTCATCCTTCTGTATTTTGTATTAATTTGTATTTTGTATTAATTTGCTGCTACTTTTTGGTTTTCTTTGATCAGAGAATGGAATTTTTAAATATCTCTACTTTTGGAAATTTATTAAAATTTTCTGGGCTGGGGTTGTGGCTCAGTGATAGAGCACTTGCACTGGGTTTGATCCTCAGCACCACATGAAGATAAATAAATAGAATAAAGATATTGTGCTTACCTACAACTAAACAAGTATTTTTAAAAAGATACTAAAAAAATTCTTGTACAGGGCTGGGGTTGTGGCTCAGTGGTAGCATGCTTGCCTAGCATGCCTGAGGCACTGGGTTCAATTCTCAGCACCACATACAAATAAGTGAAAATAAAAGTTCATCAACAATATAAAAAATATTTTTTAAAAAATTCTGTGTTATGTTTGCAACTGACTTCTTGCTTTATAAATTTCTTGTGAGTAAGAAAATAATATATATTATCCATTTATAGAATCTGTAATTCTAAGTGTAATGAGTTACTTTAGGCTTGTTTTTGAATTGGTCGATTTTTTGAATGTTTTTATGCCTGATATATTTTAATTCTCAAATTTTGAGAGAGATAAAGTAATATAGTACAGTATAATTGTACATTTTTAAAAGCTGAGTTCTCCACATTATTTCTAGTATGTTGTTTTATATTCCTTATTGCTGTATTATTTATTGTCATGTAGCTTATTTATACATCTACTTTATAGATTATATGCTTAAATATTACATAAAATCCCTTTTTTTCTACCTGAAGTTTTTGACCCTGTAATATGCTTTAACTAGTATTTATAGAGCTATTCTTTTAGTATACTTTGTGATGTATAAATTTTTCTCCTATTTTTCTAAGCTCTGATTTCTCCCATTTTTTGGTCTTATCAGACATGTAATTTTACATGCTTTTTCAAAACTTTAGTTTTGGAATATTTCATTGTTGGTAAATAAATAGTAAAATTTTCAAGCAATATTTCAAACAATAAATTCCACAATATGTTGTATAAAAATTATGTGCAGTCATGCCTTAATTTTATTTTGATGCATACCTGCATACAAAATGTCCTTACCTTCCCCCTTCTTACAATAAATCTAATCATATTGCCTATTTTCAATATCTTATGGGGCATAACTCATATAGAAACTATACTGGCATTGAGTTTAGCAAAATTTAGATTAAGGTATATTTCAATGGAACTGTCCGAGAAAGAATGAGGGAAACCTACACTATGAATTTAGTTAAAAATATTTGAAAGTTGCTTTCACTTGTTACAGAACCTTCAATTACTAATGTAAGATGAATATTACATTAAAGAATCAAATGACATAAATATTGGCTGTGAAGTTAGCAATTTTAAAGAATATCTGAGGCTAGAGAAACACATAGACTTTTATTACAATAGGAAATTTCTCATCCCTAAAATAGAATGTCACATTGGGCAGAAATAATCCTGAAGCTAAGCTTTATATATCTCTGAATTGATAATATAATAGAGAAATGAATCTATAGCTTTAAATTCCTTGTTGAGTATACAGTGACTAATTAAGAAATCAGAAAGTGGGCTGGGGTTGTGGTTCAGCAGTGGAGTGCTACCCTAACACATGTGAGGCCCTGGGTTCCATCCTCAGCACCACATTAAAAATAAATAAATAAATAAAGGTATTGTGTGTAACTACAACTAAAAATAAATATAAAAAAAGAAAGCAGAAAGTATACAGTGTCATAGAACATATTCTATGACTTTAAATATTTATTTTTATTTATGAAGCATTTTTTTAACATGTAGAGGTAGTTGTCCAATATCTATCATTTTGTTTGCGGAATACTAGTTAGATTTGGGTGGAATTTGAAAATATCCCAGGAGAAGATCATGCAGAATGACTATTAATAGACACAGTTTCTTTTTGACATGATGAAATTATATTGATATTAAAGAGTTGTGATAGTCACCCAACTTTGTGAATATTATAAAAGAATATGAATTGCACATCAAAAAGAAAGAAAGAAAAAACACTGAATTATGCACTTAAAAAAGAGAGATGTGTGGCACTTTCAGGAAACTATTAAATTCTGAATGCCTCTACCAGGGCTACCAGTGAGAAATTATAGAAAATGAGGCTTTAGAAGTAGGCAGATCAGAATGTACCTTACCATAAAGTATTTGGAATTTACCCTAAAGGAAATAAGAGCAACTGAAGCTCTTTTATCAGACTATGAAAGTATTTGCATTTTAGAAAAAAAATCATTCTTGAATAATATTTCCTTAAAATAATTTGTGACAGAATATTTTTAAGTAATAATACTTTGGCAGAATACCAAGGAGCTAGTGAATTGAAATAGGTGCTTAGCTGAAAGCAAATAACAAAAGATAATCTCAAAAAGTTTGTTTCATGAAATGATAAAAATTATGTACCATGATTTTAAAATATGTTATATATCATATTATTATACTTAAAATATCACTGAAACACTTTATTTTAATATTTGCAACACCTTATTTTACAATAAATATAACATAAAATACCAATTATTAAAGTATAGAATCAGAGTTTTTGTAACTATCATAACCCTAACCCTAACCTTAGCCCTAACCCTAATACTAACCCTTGCCCTAGCCCTAAACCTACCTATAATCACATTCCTTACCCTAAACAAAACCCTAACTCTAACCCTAACCCTAGTCATAACCCCCTGCCTTATCCTTAAAGTATCTTACTGAGAATTAATTATTGAGTTTCTAAGTCCTATCTCCATAAAAAGATATAAAATATATTCATATATTTCCTTACATAATTATATAAAAATTCAATTTACTACACAAACATTGTGACCAAGGGAAAACCCTAAGCCAATGCTCTGCAATATCAAGTTACTCTAAAATTAGATTGTTCAAAATTATTATAATTTTACTTTGCATCACTTATGTGTTGAATTTTTAAAATAAAGGAGTCTGGTGTTAAAAATTTGAACTTCTTATGTGTTTGATCAAACTACAATGTTTATGGAAATAGTTTTCCAATATATGTCTGTGCAATGGGAATGTTCAGATGATAATAAATATGAATGATATAACATACATTTAAAAATATCAAATATAAATATTTAGCATAAAGGCCAGGCACGGTGGTACACACCTGTAATCCCAGTGGCTAGGGAGGCAAGGCAGGAGGATCATGGGTTCAAAGACAGCCTCAGCAAATGAAGGCTCTAAACAACTCAGTGAGACAGTGTCTCTAATAAAATACAAAATGGGGCTAGGAATGTGACTCAGAGGTGGAGTGCCCCTGATTTCAATCCTTGGTATCCCTCTCCCCCCCAAAACAAAATATTTAGCATAGATAAACCTCCATCAGACAGACAAATACATTAATATGAACATTAGAATAAAGGTTATTTTGTGTTCATGTGTATAATTATTATCAGATATCTTATTCAGCTATCTTTCATTCTTAAGGAGTAATTAGATTATTGAAGAACAAAATCAACTGCATTTTAAAGAGCATATTTCATAGTGTAATATTTTTTTCTTACAGCTCAGAAAATTTTCATTGGAGTGATCCCAGTTTTGGCTCAGTTGACTGATATTTTTCTTTCAACTGAAACTTGAAAATTGGAAGTGGAGCATATTTAAAAGCAAAGTGTTGTGCTCAGTTCTTGATATGTTGGCTTAATGTCCCAGTGTAGCATCCAAGTGGATGTATTCAATAGACAGTTGGACAGTTGTATATATATATATATATATATATATATATATATAAAATTTAATGAGACTTGGACTGCATATAGAGATTTTTGAGCCATTAGTATATAAATGTTGATTGCGTCATAGGAGTAGATGATGTCTTTAAGAGTATAGAGTCAGCAAAAGATCTAAGAATATCACTGAAAAACAAACAAGGATAGAAAATAGGTTTCCATTAAAAACACAATGGATTAACTATATACAGATAGGTCAATAATCAGAGAAAAAGGAAAAAGTAGGTTTCCATGGTAGACTGAAGATGAGGAGTAAGGAAGATGGGTAACTGCAAGCCATACCACAAGTCTGTAAAGTAAGAGAAGGGAAGACACACTGATATGATTTTCTTAGATATTGGGAAGAAACATTTTTTTTCAAATAAATATATGAAAAATTTCCCTGAAGATATTAATGTCAACGATGTTGAAAAGGTATGCAGTTGTTTCTGCACAGTGAAAGTTATATCTTGAATAATATTAACTGAGAGGGAGATAATAGAATAGATGACACCATTGTCTTCTTCCATGTCTGTGCATGAAGCATCTGCTACTTTTGTCTTATTGCAGCAAGAAAGTAAGAAGTTCTCATTTCTTATAGGATTTCTGTTAATTGCTGAAAATACCAACTGAATTATCCTGATTCTCCTTGGAATCTTATTTTCCACAAAATTTATGATATTTGACATTCATGTAGCATTCTTATGCTTTAAAATATATTAATTTATACATTTTTATTTGTCTAAGTTACTTTATACCTTTTTCTTGGCTTACAGCTAATAAATTTATTATGATTTATTCTGCAAAGAATTCTGTTGATATGAATTAAACCCTAAGCATTCTCTACTGGGCTATTTATTTGTCAAATTCTCCCATATTTTTCCACAAAACATTATTTTTCTTTATATCTAAATCAAAAAGAATGTGTACTGTTCTCTTTCAGGCTTCATATTACCTTGATATTATAATGGAGACGATAGTCTGAAAGGTTCAATTAAATGCAATATTAAGGTTGGTTTATTTTATTCAAATAATCTTTCCTCCAAAATGACAACAGGAAAATTAGTTATAATAATATATACATGTATGCTCTGTAGCCTTGAACCTTACATTTAATTATTTTGTAGTTTCTTAATAACAATTCATTTTTTTCTTCCTATCCCTTTCTCCCTCTCTTTCTACTACTCCACCATGTATGCATACTTGCTTGTGTGTGTGTGTGTGTGTGTATGTGTATATGAGTGTGTGTATGTGTGTGTGTTTCTTTTTGTGTATTTGCTAACAAATCTGTTCAAGGAGCTGAACTCATAGAATCTGGTTCACTTACAAGTCACCTAGTCTTTTTTCCCTTTTTATATATCTAGCTCTTCTGTCAGTACAGTGATCATTCTTGTTAAAAACAATAATGACCGCCAAGCCCTTGCAAGGTTCTAAATCAGCAATTCCATTATGGTTGTTTGACTTCAAAAGTATAAAATTAAACTAATACATAAATTGTTTTTCAACAGAGTTAAAAGAATTCTTTAACTCTCTTTTAAAACATTTTCATTAATAACCTCCATTTCCTTATCACACTGATAAATTTCAGACATTAAATCCCATTATAATTTCTGGTGTCAGAGACATCTCTTCATAATAAAAGAATATGCTCTCACATACTTTTATGTGCACAAAAGCAATATAGTGACCTGTAGTGTACCTGAATATATAATAAGAAGTAATTTTTTAAAACAAAACTTAAGTAATCTCAACATGCAATATCTATTATGCTTTACATCTGTCATTTGATGGCTTTATGAAGTGAATAATTCAAATAATGTGTTTATTTGCCACAATGCTACTTCAGAACAATTCTGTACTTTGGGACTAAGAAAACAGAACAATATAAAACGGACCCCATGACGAGAGGACAGGGAGTACTGGAAATAAATGAGCCATGCTAAGCCCAGTGATATTCATCTACAACAGAAAATGTTAATAGCTAATGGTTGTGATTTGAACTTATCATTGATTTTCATTTCTTTGCCATAAATTGCCCACATGCTATTAGCAGCAGGCCAACATAGCTGCTACATCACTCTTCTCCAAAGCCTATAAATTATAGCCCATAAATCACAAAGTACTCCAGTTTGGTGGCACTTGAAGGTTATACTGCTCTGGTTGTGTTGATAAACTAAATTTTCTAAGACTATGAAGCATCTGTAAGTAAACTCAGTGAGAACAATGAGCTCATTGCAAACTCTCTTTTGTTATCTAATCGTACTTTTATACTACATAGAGGAGTCTTATTAAAAACATTCACTATTCTCCAATTTTGCCACTAAACTAAAAATAGAAGGCATCAAAAGCACTTTACAAAAATTTCTTTATCATACTTTCATCCTTTTAGTTCATTTTTGGTTTTCTAATTGCATAAAAATTCATAATGCTAAAGCATCTTATTATGAGACAAAAGTAAAAGTTATTATTGAGCACATTTTCATAGTTGGTGAACTCATCCAGAATAGAAAATGCTTCTCAGTTAAGGCAGATTTTATATATATATATATATATATATATATATATATATATATATATATATATATATATATATAAACTTCCTTGACCCCCAGGTCTTAAGAAAAGTTAGAATGCGTGAGGATACATCTCCAGATAGCCACGGACAGAAATAACCTAGGTTCTGAAAAGTTTGCATACTCATTTACATTAAGGCAAAGGAAGGTATGAGATGTTTTCGAATAATTTTCTGTAGGCCTAGTTGTTTGTGAGTCACATGATTTCTAACACAAGGTATAATAGTCACCTTTCAAGATGACCCTGGTGATATCTACCTCCTGATATTCTTCCTCCCCTCCTCAACTTTCTCTTGGGTCTTTGTTGTATTCTAAGTAGCCGGTGTGGAGAGGCTCATGGATTGAAGAATTAATGAATTAGCTAAATAATTAAAGTCTTCAGCCAACACCTACCAAGAACAGAGACCAACTAACAACTAAGTTGTGTGCTTAGAAGTAAATTATCCAGTCTTATTATATCTATGGTTCCAGCCAACAGTCTGATTATAATCTCATGAACAATCCTGAGGGAGTGTCACCCATTTAAGATGTTCCCACATTATTGACTCTCAGAAAGTGTATAAAATAATAGTTTGTCATTTAAAACTGTTTAATTTGGGGGTAATTTATTATATAGATTTCATAACTAAAGCACTGTGTAATCACCTTTTACATGTTGTATTTAATGACACATTATCATGTTTGTGTAAAATTTAGAATGAAGTATGTGACCTTTGAACCATCGTGCCATATCAAGAATGACAGACTGGTAGCAATCTTCCAGAATAAAAAGTCAATTTCTGTTTTACTGGATGGCCTTTGAGAAGATTTTCTGTGTTCAACAAAGTAGTAATTATCTAATTTTATATGTCTTGATAAAATGTTCATCTTACATTTTTTCATCTGTACAGAGCAGTTCAGAATAACATTATCTTGCTGTCAGTTTACTTAGTATAATTGTGCAATCAATGGCAAAGTTTAAGAGTAATAAAAGGATTTCTAAAGGTTTTTAAAAAGTGATTATCAAATGTTCTACACCATGAAATATTTTTTTTAATTTTAAATTACTTCCTAAATGTTTTTTTTAAATCCCCTGTATGTTATTTAGATAAATCAATAAATGGGCTGTTTGAATCACCAGTATTTGGCAGAAAATACTTCTTGGAGTACTTCTGAGGCATTGCCAAAGAACCTGAGGACAGTTTGAAAATCACTGGTTAAAAATATACATTTGACCTAGAATTATATTCTTAGACTGTGAAATTTAATTTCCATAATTAAGAAAATTGATAAGCAGTAGTTTGATTACATATATAAAAACAAACTTAACTCACTTCTTTAACACTAGTATTTCTCATTTTTATATCTATTTTTAAAAATATATTCGACATTGTTGGACCTTAATTTTATTCATTTATTTATATGTGGTGCTGAGAATCGAATTCATTGCCTCACACATGCTAGGCAAGTGCTCTACCACTAAGCCACAACTCCAGCCCTCTATTTATTTTATAGTCAAGTACCATATACAATCTTGTCCTGATTGCTGATATTACCAAACACTAGTAATTTAGGTACAACCACATGCTAATATAGTAGACAATTTTCAATCCACTTTTATTTCTGTCACTTCAGATATATGTAAATGTGAATGATTATATTTTTGGTATTTCTTTTTAAAAGATGTTCTAATAGAAACTGGTTATATAACATTTATATAATCCTTATGATTTTTTTTAATTTTTATTTTTTTATTGGTTGTTCGCAACATTACAAAGCTCTTGACATATCATATTTCATACATTAGATTGAAGTGGGTTATGAACTCCCAATTTTACCCCAAATGCAGATTGCAGAATCACATCGGTTATACATCCACAATTTTACATAATGCCCAATTAGTAATTGTTGTATTCTGCTACCTTTCCTATCCCCTACTATCCCCCCTCCCCTCCCCTCCCTTCCCTTCTTCTCTCTCTACCCCATCTACTGTAATGCATTACTCTCCTTGTTTATTTTCCCATTCCCCTCACAACCTCTTATATGTAATTTTGTATAGCAATGAGGGTCTCCCTTCATTTCCATGCAATTTCCCTTTTCTCTCCCTTTCCCTCCCATCTCATGACTCTGTTAAATGTTAGTCTTTTCTTCCTGCTCTTTCTCCTTGCTCTGTTCATAGTTGCTCTCATTATATCAAAGAAGACATTTGGTATTTGCTTTTTAGGGATTGACTAGCTTCACTAAGCATAATCTGCTCTAGTGCCATCCATTTCCCTGCAAATTCTATGATTTTGTCATTTTTTATTGCTGCATAGTACTCCATTGTGTATAGATGCCACATTTTTTTTATCCATTCATCTATTGAAGGACATCTGGGTTGGTTCCACAGTCTAGCTATTGTGAATTGTGCTGCTATGAACCATTTCCTAAGAACCTATAACACTCCTAACCTTATGAGTTTGATAGTATTGTTATCTCCATTTTATTGATGGGGAAAGTGAAAAACAGGGAGATTCAATGACTTGCCTTACTTCATATGTGATGTAAAAGGTGGTGCTGAATCCAGACAATCTGACTTTATACACACATGTTTATTTACTAGGATACATTCCTTCAGGAACTTAGTTCACATTCCAGACTAGTATGATTGATTGTACTAGAGATTAGAGATTAGATAGTAAAGATTCAGCTCAGGTATTTTCCCTCCCTCCAAAAGTCTTCCTTGCTTCCCTCAAACCAACCCTTCTGCTCTGTTCCCATAAAATGTTTGTATCTCTTCTATTATATGCACTCTTCTGTATTATAATTGGCTTTTCATGTGTCTATATTTTTATAGTCAGTGAGATTTTTGAGGACAGAAATCATATCTTACCAATCTTTGTATTGGGTTTTATTTAGTTTAAGGTCTGATGCTTTGTAGGTACTTAATGTTCAATGTACTGAACTGAATTAAACCTTAATGTAAATGTCTTGGAAAATTCTTATGACCCTACCAAAAGTGTAAAACAAAAATCTATTAAGTGCTTATTGTAAACAATGCACTATAATACACATTTCATATATATATATATATATATATATATATATAATTTCACTGTATAACAATACTTTAAGGCAAATATAACCATTTTATTCATGAAGAGGTTAAGTGACTTGTCCAAAGTCACAGTTATTAAGTGGTAGACTAAGGCTTCAAACCCTATTCTATCAAATTCATGAAACTTCACCTGTCTATTGTTTGTTTCCAAAAGGATCTTCAGGAGGAATTCTTCTTCAATTTCTGACCTTGCATTTTTGAAAATCCAAAGTTTTATATAAACTCTGAATATGATATATAACCTTAAAAAAGCAAGAAATCAAGACTAGTCAGAGTACCAGGAAATTTTAAATAGTGGAATAGGTTCAGAGAGGATAACACTTAAGCCTTTAGAACAGTACATTTATGGACCTTCAGAACTGTGAAATACACTTAATGCTAAAGTGATAGTTCTTTTTCCACCCTGCTGTTGTCCCTTTATTATCACTGAAAGTATAAACAAAATATATTGATATACATACTAAGGATGGGGAATGTTGTATTTCATTAATAGTAAAACAAAGGAGAAAAAGTCATTTACCCAAGTTGTTATTTGAATTGGAGAGAAGTGGAAATGAATTTTGTGCCTGACATTCACTGGGAAATATGAGTGTAATAGAATATTTGAACTATCTTTACTCCAAACTAGTATTAAGGAAAAGGTTGCATTTAGAAACTAATAAAATATATTTTGCCCATAAATTCTTTATGCATATGTTGTACACATATTGTATATATGCACAAATAACATCATCTATAAAATTATTATTATGGGAGTTCACAAATAACATTAGTCTTCCAGAAGTAAACTTATAAAAAGAAATCTAACTTGGTTAGATGTTGTCAAATACAATGTTAACTGAATTTTACATTCAACAGAAGGATGTGAGAAAAGACAAATCACATTCTTAGTAAAACTTGAAGAGTCAACAAACTTTCTCTAAATAAAACAGATTTCAGTGACAAATTTTGTAACAGGGAACCTTTTCAGTTGAAAGCTAAGAGCTATTATGAAGTGTAGTGCTTATAGCAAGATCTGAGAATGTATCCATCTATTATATATTCACCAGGAGGATTGGACAAGCACTTCTATTTTGGAATGAACTAAAAGGAATAACAGTTGAGGGAATAAATATTTTAGTAAAAAATTCACAACAAGAAGTCCTTGATGGTTTGATATGGCTTCATCTACATAAAAAAAGGCATCTCTATATTCCACCAGAGAATCCCTTGCAAGCAATTATGATGAGCAGAGATGGAAAAAGATAAGAAGGCAAGGCAAATCATTTAATTTGAAAACATTTCAGAGTCATTCTGAATTTCTTTTCCTTGAATTGCACCACATGCTAGTTTTCTTCATAAAATACTTTAGAAGATATTGAACTTTTGATGAAGGAATGGTGATTGCATTCTATACTTAGCTTTTCACTAAGTTCATGATTGAAAGACTGCCAAATTTAAATAGACTGAGAAGAATCTTGACACTGCATTTCTCTCCTAATTATACAATTGTATAAATCACTTTCAAAATATAAAGTTCCAAAGTAATACAAGTTTATTGTATCCTCTAATTTCATAATTCATCTATTTGAATGCCTATATACATTAAAATGCTATAGAAAGTATTTATTATTTGGGCAATTACCCCTACTTGATTTGTACTCATGTATGCAATAGCATGTTTGATTGGCAGATAGTTTGTGTGGTCTGAATCCACTTGCTTCCAAAGCCAATTGTGTTACCTCAAGCTTCAAGAAACTCAACGAAACTGTCTTATAACTAACACCACTAGTTCTAAGCCACTAAAACAATACCACTATTTTACATATTTGGATATTACTAAACAGAGATGGTGGATGGGACTCATCCATATTAGTCTAGATATTTGCCATTCAGGAGATATTCCATAAATGTTTGTTGAATAAATTGAATCAAAATTATTTCAGAAGAAAGCAGAAAATTTCTTTTTTTCCACTTTTGCATCTTCTGTGGTTCATATAAAAAAATGAGCTGGATATTCTTTTTTAATATTTATTTTATAGTTGTACTTGGATGCAATACCTTTATTTAATTTATTTATTTTTATGTGGTGCTGAGGATTGAACTCAGGGCCTCGCATGTGCCAGGCAAACGCTCCACCACTGAGCCACAACCCCATTCCTAAACTGAATATTCTTACAGAACAGAAAATTGCCATGTATTAAATGCTTAGCTTTTGAAAATAAAAATTGATTTTGTGTTCTGAAAATTTCTCAGTTCAGTTATAACCATTTTTGATAGAATTTTTATAGTTTTTATATCTAAGATCATGTCATCAGCAAATAGAGATAATTTCATATCTCCCTTTTCTATTTCAAAGCCTTTTATTTCTTTATCTTGCCTATTTGCTCTGGTTAGGACTACCTTTACAATGTTGAAAAGAAGTAGTGAGAGTGCACATCAACATACAAATATCAGTAGGATTTCTATACACCTACTATTTGAAAAAGAAATTAAGGTCAAAATTATATACTTAGCAGTAAAATTGGCCAAGTAAGTGAAAGATAAGTATACTGAAAAATAAAATATTCATGAAAGAAGTTGAATATAGCACAAATAAATTGAAATAACTAAAGTGCCATTCAGTGGCACACACACACACATACACACACATATACACACAGATGTATTTATATGAAGAAATCTAGAATAATTGAATTACTTAAAATGAAAGATAAAATTATTTAAAGCAGGGGCTGAGGTTGTGGCTCAGTGGTTGATTGCTCATCTAGCATGTGCGAGGCCCTGGGTTCGATCCTCAGCACCACATAAAAATAAATAAGTAGGGGCTAGGGATATAGCTCAGTTGGTAGAGTGCTAGCCTTGCATGCGCAATACCCTGGGTTCAATCCCCATTACCTCAATCAATCAATCAATAAAATAAAGGTATTGTGTCCAAATACAACTAAAAAATAAAATTAAAATACTTTAAAAAATTATTTAAAGCACTTGGAGAAAAATTGCTTATTATATCGGCTTTAATTGAACACCAATTTAAGTGATCAGTTGTGCTTACAAATTTTGGAGGACAGAGTAGAATTTGGGAAGATATTTTTTAAATTTTAAAGAAAGTAATCCAGGCTTGGTGATGCATGCCTGTTATCCCAGCAGCTCAGGAGGTTGAGGTAGGAGAATTGTGAGTTCACAGCCATCCTCAGCAACTTAGTGAGTTTGTAAGTAACTCAATGGGACCCTGTCTCTAATAAAACCGAAAAAAAAGGGCTGGGGGTGTGACTCAGTGGTTAAGTGCCCCAGGTTCAATCCGCAGTATCAAAAAAGGAGGAGGAAGAGGAGGAGGAGGAGGAGGAGGAGGAGGAGGAGAGAAAGAAAGAAAGAAAGAAAGAAAGAAAGAAAGAAAGAAAGAAAGAAAGAAAGAAAGAAAGAAAGAAAGAAAGAAAGAAAGAAAGAAAGAAAATATATCACCACTCTAGAATTCTAAGGAAAGCTGTTCTTCAAAATATGTAAATTCAATAATAAATTTTCAGATAAAAGAAAACCAAGAGAATTTGTCATTCACAGACCTATACCATAAAAAATGATAAATGAATTGCTTTAAGCTAAAAGAAATGGCAACAGAAGAGCAGTATGGAGATTCCTCAAAAAGCTACAAATGGAACCATGATTTCATCCAACTATTCCACTCCTCAATATATACCCAAAAGACTTAAAATGAGCATAGTTCAATGACACAGCCACATCAATGTCTATTGCAACAAAATTCACAAAAGCCAAGCTATGGAAACAATCTAGGTGCTCTTCAACAGATGAATGGATAAAGAAAACGCAGCATATATACATAATGGAATATTACTCAGCCATAAATAAGAATGACTTTATGGTATATGGTAGCAAATGAATGGATCTGGAGAGTATCATGCTAAGTGAAATAAACCAGTTCCCCCCAAAAACAAAGGTCAAATGTTTTCTCTGATCTCTGGAAGCTAATTCACCATAAGTGAGAAGATAAAAAAGACAGAGATCAGTGGAGTAGACAAAGGGGAAAGAAGGGAATGGAGGAGGGGTGGTATAGGAAAAGACAATGGAATGAATTTGACCTTACTTCCCTGTGTACACATGTGAATATACCACAGTGAATCTCATCATCAGATACATCCATAAGACACCAAGGAAAAATATCTATAAGTCAATCAGAAAGATCAGTAGAGTAGAGGAAAGGGAACAGGAGGAGGGATAAAGGGAGGGAAAGGGGAAGTACTAGAGACTGAACTAGAACAAATTATATTCCATGCTTTTATGTCAAAATGAAACCTAGTGTTATACACAACTAAAAAGGACCAATAAAAACATTTTAAAATCTGGAGGCCTATATTTTCCTCTTAGCTTTTTAAAGAAATACATAATAGTATATGGGGAAAACATTAATAATAATATATTATAGAGGCCTGTAATATATGCAAGAGATAACACATTAAAATACAAAGTATTAAAGGGTGGAAATAGGTTCATAGTTTGCAATATTCTTCATTCCATACAAATTGGCATGACATTATATATAAGAAGACCTCAATTAATTCACAATGTATATTTTAATCCATAGAATAATCACTAAAGAAATGGCAAAGTCTATCTAAAAGCCAATGGATAAGTTAAATTTGATTTTTGAAAATATTTTATGTTTGATTAGCATGTATTAGTTGTACATATTAATTGGGTTCAGTGTGATATTTCAACACATGCACAAGGTGTACATTAGTCGAATTCAGTCTTCATTTACATACCCTTTTCCCTCCACTCTTCTCAACCTCTAATAATCATTATTTTACCTCCAGGTCACATTTTTTAGCCTTCACATATGCAAAAGAACATTGTCACTTGTCTTTCATTGTTTTATTATTCACCTTAGATACTCTATTTTGCTACAAATTACATAATTTTAACCTTCCTTAAGAATGAATAATATTACAATGTGTATGCACATAATATAATAATTTGGTGATTTGGATGATTAGAGGAAAATTTGGTAACAAGAAATAGATTTTTAAAAGAGGATAAACAAAAAAACTCTAGAAATAAGTTTAACCTTCATATTTTAGTAAATTTTAATGGAATAAACAATCCAAATATAAGGCAGAAGTTCTCAATTTGATTACCATAAATAAGACCAAGCTAAATATTTTCTACAAGGGAACACATTAATATAAAATGTACTACTAAATTAAATGGACATTGTGTTATCTTTCTGCTACTATAACAAAATATCTGAAATAATTAAATTAAGAAGAAAATGGTTTGTTTTATCTCACTGTTTTGAAGATTTCAAAGATCAATTTACCCCATTGCTTATATCCAAAGGCAAGGTAGTATATTATATGTGGCAGAAGAAAACCACACACCTCATTACTAAGAAGCAAAAAGAGAAAGTTGACTGGACTATTTACAATAAAATAATAAAAGACAAAGGTAGCAATAAAATAGAGGTAGATATAAATGAAATGTAAATTATAAAATATAAAACAGCAAATTACAAAATTCATACCCCAAACTCATTTCTTTGAAAGTATCAAAAACTTGATAAACCCAAAAAGGTTGCTCAAGAACAGAGAAACCAAATTGCCAATATGAGGATATAAGCAAGAACATTACTAAATATATTAAAAAGAAAATTAGATGTGTTATTATCAACACTAGAACAATGCATTTGAAAATTCTGATAAAAATAAACAGATAATTTGCTATATACAATATATTAAAGTAGATGCAGATGAAGCTAAATATCTTAATAACCATAAATCTGTTAATGAAATTGAATTTTTTATTAAGTTCAGAAAATGGAGATACCAGATACAGTGACAAAGACATAGGTAAAAACAATTACAAACGAATAAAAATATTCCTTATAAATATAGATGAAAATGTATTTAAATAGTAACAAATTTATTCCAGCAATATACAAAAATGATAACCTCATAACTAAAATGCATTTTTTCAAGAAAGTTATTTTATAATTAAAAACAAATTAATGCAATTCACCATACTAATACAATAAAGGGGAAAAATATAACCATCTCAATAGATGCAGATTAACTGTTTGAACAAAGTCAACAACTCTTTAAATAAAAGCTTTTGTTGGGCATGGTGGCACATGCCTGATATCCCAGAGACTCAGGAGGCAAGATCAAAGCCCGCCTCTGCTATTTAGTGAGGCCCTAAGAAACTTAGAGCGACTCTGTGTCAAAATAAAAAATATAAAAGACTGGGGATGTGGTTTAGTGGTGAAACACCTCTGGGCATCCCTGGTATGAAAGAAAGAAGGAAAGAAGGAAAGAAAGAAAGAAAGAGAGAGAGAGAGAGAGAGAGAGAGAGAGAGAGAGAGAGAGAGAGAGAGAGAGAGAGAGGAGGGAGGGAGGGAGGGAGGGAGGGAAGAAGAATGACTAACAAAATAGAGGATAAATTCTGGACCTTGATTAGGGGAATCATGAAAAATCTATATTTGTTTACATATTGTTTATTTAAACACTTCTTGAAGTCTCTAAATACACACTAAAAATAATCTGTGTATTTATCAAATTTGTGGAAGGCAGTTTGATACTCAAATACAAATTGTATTTTACTTGTTAGTAGAAATCAGTTGGAAAATGATATTGAAAAAAGCAATTCCATACATAATACCATCAGAATAATTAAAATAGAGAAATATAAAAAATGTGAAAGCCTAAAGCACTAAAAACTAACAAAACAGGGCTGGGATTGTGGCTCAGTGGTAGAGCACTTGCCTATCATGCGTGAGGCACTGGGTTCAATCCTCAGCACCACATAAAAATAAAATAAAGGTATTGTGTCCACCTATGACTAAAAATAAATATTTAAAAAAAACTAACAAAACATTGCTGAAATAAAATTGAAAAGGTATAAGTAAAGTGATATTACACATTTTTGGACTTGAGAACCAATAGTGTTATCAATTCTCTCCAAATTTACTTATAGATTCAACGAAATGTCAATAAAAATCTCAGCAAGTTATTTGCAGAAAGTAACAAGTTGATTCTAAATTTTATATGGAAACGAAAATCTAAAGCAGTATTGAAAAGCAGAATAAAGTTGGAGGATATAGTTCTTATTTAAAGATTTAGTGCAAAGCTGCAAAAGTACTTCAAAGCATTGTGGTTGTGACATACGGATCGACAAATGGATTACTAGAATAGAATAGAATCGAAAGCTCAGAAATAAACCGACACTTTCATAATCATTTGATTTTTGCCAAAGGCAGCAAAGCAATCCAGTCAAAGTAAAATTTTACAGTCAATGAAACTGAAATAACCCAGAATGCCCATACAAAAAAAGTGAACTTCTACTTCATGCCAATTAATATTACAAATAACAATATCATTAATACAAAGTATAATATAAAATGAATTCTAGACCTAAATATAAACAGAAAACTCATAAAATTTTAGAAAGTATATGTAAGAATGTTTTGTAACTGGGGTTAGACAATTATTTTTAGACCGTAGAAAGCAATTACCATTGATTAGGATGCTCTCTGTACCTGTTTCTACCCTCAAGGACACACCACTTTCTCCATTTTTGACAAAATATCTATTCATAATAGCCAAAAAGTAGAAAATGTTCAGGTGTTCATCAATAGGAAAATGAATTCCAATAAACAAATGAACCCCAATGTTGCATATAATTATAATGCATCAATAAAAACATTAAAAAGGAAAATGTTCACTGTAAAACTGCCATGTTATGCCAGCAGCAGCCTTATATACCACATATACTATACTTTTCCTGACTGCACCACGTGGTTGAGCAGCTGGCTCAACCCTGGGTTGATTAAACCATCTAGGTTTGTCTAGGCACACTATGATGTCCACACAATGATAAAATTGCCTAATAATATATTTATCAGAAGGTGACCTCTTTATTAAGTTATGTACTTTAAGTAATGTACTATCTCGGTGATAGGCATATTTTACATATGTCCATTAGGGGTGCATGTAGCATGATATTTAACTCATCATTGTTTGCTGTGGAGACATTTGGATATACTGTGGCTGCTGTCCACTGGGAAAATAGGGCCAAAAATGTGTTGAAGTAGATAAATATCCTGCAGACATACAGGGACACTATAAAAGCACATCATCCAATGCCAATTCGATGAATGTCTTTTACATTATTATGCAGTGCTGGAGTGTGTAGCTCAATGACAGAATGCTTCCCTAGCTTGCATGAAGCTCTAAGTTCCATCCTCATCACGACAAAACAAAAACAAAAATATAATAAAACAAAACAACATCTTCAAGACAATGGGTATGTGTCAATTAAAATCTTAAAGAGTCAAACAATTTAAAAAGACACAAGTTCTAAATGAACATAGACTTATACCAGACTGTAAACTATGTGAATTAATGGACTTGAAGTTTTGTCAGGCAAAATTAATTCATATTTGAAAAAAATACAAACCTTCATAATTTGGGGGTGAAGAGTAGAGAATTTTGTGCAAGCAGCATAGGGGAAATTTGGGATTAGTGGTGATGTTCTATATTTTGAGTGTGGTTAATTTACATAGGGTTATGAATTTTCTTAACAAAAACATAAGATTTGTGCATTTCAGTTATGTATGTTGTAGATAGAAAAGACTATTAATAAATATAGAACTTTACCTGATATCCACTCAAGAATATTTAAAATGCACTAGTATCTATAGGTTATTTTGAAGTAATGCAAAAGTAAAATGAATGATAGTTATAGATGTGTGAAATTTGAAATAAATGAATATTGTGATATGTGATAAATCATATATATGTATAATAAACTATATAAAATTTATACATGATAAACTATAGTAAAATATTGCTGGGGTACAATCTCAGTTGTAGGCACATGAGCATTCACACTAAAATTCATTCAAATGTTCTGTACATTTAAAAATTGACAATACATTTCTATTATTTGTAGCATGATAAATATTAATAATAATAAAATATTGAAAATAATCTCAAAAGTATAATATAAATGTTTAAAAACAAAATAATAAAATATATCTTACAGCATTAGGAAGGACAGTCATTTTGGTTTGGATAAATGTCTCCCAGTTTCTTCTGTTAAAGGTTTGATTCCCAGGGTTTAACTATTGTGAGGTTCTACAGACCTTTAGAAGGAACCTACTGTGAGGTCCTTAAGTTACTAGAGTGTGCCCTCAAAAGATATTGTGGGGTCCTATCCCTTTCTTTATCCTCCCATTGCTTCTTGGCCATGCAGAATGGTTTTGCTCTCTACCACACACTCTGGCCATTCTGAGCTGCCTCACCACAGGACCAAAACAATGGTGCTAATTGATCCTGGACTGGAATCTCCAAACCTGTGAGCCAAAAAAAAAAAAAAAAAAAAAAATTCTTTTCTCTTTACCAGCTAATTATGTCAGGTATTTTTTTAACAATAATGAAGCTGACTAATACAGTAGTTGAGTTTAAGAGATAAGATATAAAAGGAGTTGTATAACACACTGCCTTTTAGGCATATTAAACACGTATACCAAACAATGCCAGTATTTTAGAAAATTATACACATACTCAAAATTATATACTAAGAATATTAAAATACAAGCCTATAGAAGAAATGTGAATAGAGATCAGAAAAAATAAGGGAAATAAATGAGAGTTGTCTTGTATACATTGAGGATGAGAGTATGTTATAAATACCTTAAATCTTTGCACTTAAATCCCTGAAAAAAAAATCTTAAAAAATCTAATGTGAACATAATTTCCAGTTCATTAGCAATAGTTACAGCCATTTGTTTTCCTAATGATAGGTTTGAAAACTATTTTAGAGTAGCAGTTGACAAATTCATACTCAAATATTAATGATACAGTTCTAGCCATTTGTGGTTTATATTTTATGTTACTTTTAAATCATAATTCAATTTTATTTTATTCATGATTTTAAAATATTACACAATATGACCCAACCCTTATTACAACATCTAAGTTATAGGACTAATTTATGGCACTAATCGATGAAAAGGGGGAAATAAAGGATAAAGAGAAGTGTTCAATATGTGGAATGAAATAGAAACACTTGGGTTATATTTCTTCATTTTCAAGTCAAGTGTGAAAATTGGGGCCAGGTTGTTTAGTTTAGAGGTCTTTTAAGTAACATTTTATATAAAAGCAAAATGTTATATTCCTGCTTTTCTAACATATTTCCTATTTATGAAGACAAACAGTTAAATTATCTAGTGTATGATTAGTAAAATTAAAAATAGCATAGTCTAGTTCATAAAAACTACAACTGAAATGTGAGTTTCTCAATAGTTTTTATTCTAACAAAGATAATATATAAGGAACTAGGAATGTACTCAGTGACAGAGCATTTGCCTCTCACATGTAAGGCACTGGGTTCAATACTCAGTTTACCATATAGAAATAAAATAAAGGCACCTAGTTCCCCTTTCTTAAAAAAAAAAGATAATATATAAATGGATGTTGTTAAGGATATAAGCAGAGACTGGAAGTTGACAATATTCTCCTCTTGAAGATATTATGTATACTATGTGTTTCTGTGTGTATACAACTCCATAACTTAATATATAAGTAATTTAATTTTTAATATATTTTATTAGAATTTATTTTGTTTCCTTTTTATGATATTGCTTTACAATAGGGACAGGCCAATCAACACCTCTCAGTTGTACTTTGTTCTGTGAAAATTACAAAGGAAATAGAGGTCATAACCTCATCCATGTGGAGGTGTTTAATCTAATGGGGAGATTAGACAAATACAAACACAGGTAATAGAAACACAATCAGCCACAGTTATCCAAACATGTCCAGAAGAAACACCTCATAATTATATTTGGAGACAAGACCCAGCTGTGTAATAGCGCTGGCCTTTGATACCTGGTATTGAGGGCATGATCCTAGATTGAGAACTAGAAAACGTGAATTCTGCATTAACTCTAACTATTACTAATGTTGCCTCGGTTTCCTTGAAAGAATAATCTGGATATTATTTCCTCTGTAACCTTAAAAATTACTGTGAAAATTAAATGTTAAAATACATGTGAAAGTGTTTTGCAAACTGGAAAACTATACACAGATTTGAGAATATATTTCTTTGCAGTTCTTATTTGCTCATTCAGGTTATTACTTCCAGAGAACCAAACCCCCACCTTGCCTATTTAAGTATTAACTCAGGTTTCATTTTTCTCAGTGAAACCTACATTTTTTTTTTTTTTTTTTTTTTTTTTTGCAGCTAGGAGCTTATATAGTCACTTCTTAGTTTCCTCGAACTGATATTATTAGCTTTTTGTATGTATCACCTTTCTTTTCTGCTTGGTAAAGCTATAATCATGAGTATGTCTGATACTTAGTTTTTCCTTGTTGTCTAGCATAATTCAATAAATATTTATGGTGATTGATTGATTAGCGAATGCCTTTTTCATTCATTTGGCGACCATATTGAGCACCTACTCTGTATTAGGTATTATAATGTTCTAAGAAATGAGGACTTAACCCTTATCTTTATGGAATTTATCTACAAATTGGAATGCATATGTATTATTTAAGCATAATACGTATAAATTATAAATGTTTTATATAATATATAAATCCTAAAAGTCATGAAGTATATGAAACCTATATATCTGCCTCTCCATCTATTTATCTAATAATCTACCCCAAAAAGTTTAGGCCATTTTAATACATGATAAATATGCAACAAAGCTAGCAAATTTAGTATGATGATTGAAGGAGTTGTTCTTGTAGATAACATGCTCAGAAATGTCTTCCCTGAAAAGGACACATTTGAGCACAGACATGAATGAAAGTGCAAGCAAGGCAAATACCTGAGCGAAATGTGTTTTACGGTGCATCACACCAGGCTTTTCCTAAAAATTGTGATTTGAGTCCACATTATGTCATTGTTTTTTGGCAAATATTAGAAGTTTATTTTGTAAGGTCTATATTTTCACTCATATTTTCTTTTTTATACCTTTATTTTTTTTATTTATTTTTATGTGATGCTGAGGATTGAACCAGGGTGTTTATGTCCTAGTCTGATGCTCTGCCAGTGAGCCACAACCCCAGCCCCTTCACTCATATTTTCTGAACTAAGAAAACTTAGTTATATAGAATTATAATTATGTTCTACTCACTGGGTGGACAATGCAGGGCAAAACCAGACACCGTTTTTTCACTCACAGAGCTTATATGATATTATTTCCCCTCTTAAACTCTCAACTTCTGTTATGTTTTGGATGTGAGGTGTTCCCCAAAAACTCACATGTGAGACAATGCAAGAAGGTTCAAAGGGGAAATGATTGGGTTCTGAGAGTCTTAACACAATCAGTGAATTAATCCCTGATAGTAATTAACTGAGTGGTAACTGAAGGCAGATAGTGTGTGGCTGGAGATTCAGGGTCGGTTTGGGGGTATATTTTTAGTATCTGGCAAGTGGAGTCAGTCTCTCTCTCTCTCTCTCTCTCTCTCTCTCTCTCTCTCTCTCTCTCTCTCTCTCTCTCTCTCCTTTCTGATTGTCATGTGAGCCACTTACCTCTGCTACACCCTTCTACTATGTTGTTCAGCCTCACTTTGTTCGGCCAGCTATCCATGGACTGAAAACTGTGAAACTGTGAGCCCCCAAGTAAATTTTTCTTCCTCTAAAATTGTTCTGGTTGGGTCTTTTAGTCACAGCAGCAAAAAAACTGACTAGAACAACATGTAAACTGGGTTATTACTGTTGATTGCAATCAATTCTCACATCTACTATGACCCCAAAGTACTTACTAAAAGAAATGTAAATTGATGAAGCCATTTTAGAGAAAAAGACTGATATTTCCTAGACAATTTTAATATATACATATTCTATGAACCCCAATATTCCTGGGAAATATTCAAAACAAATCTTCATACATATCCATATGGGAACCCCACTACAGTGTTATTTGTGATGATTGTAAATTGGATGCCAACTGAGTGTCCATTAATCCCCCAAACATTATGCACTATTTTAAAATAGATTAGATAAAGATTAGATAAGACATAATTTACCTTAATTTCACAAAACAATCCTAACATAAATGCTCTAAGCCCATGATAATTCTATGGTTTTCAGTACTCTGGCACGTTCTATCATCTTGCTCTGCCACTCTGAAAATGTAACACCCATCTTGTAGCTGAAGATGGCTATCTAACTCACATGATGGTTAGGAATTTAAATTCCTAATAGCATGAAGAGGCAGGGATTGGAAGAGGTAATTTAATGTCCTTTTGGAGGAGTTGTATATGTCACTTCTACTTACATATCTTGGCTTTATGGCAACATATAGCTACAAAGAAAGCTGGGAAATGTAATCTTTAGCAGGGTATTCAAGAGCTCAACTATATTTTTATTATTATAGAGAAAGGGGAGAATGTTTATTGAGTGAACAATTTGCAGTATCTGTAATAGCCTATTATAGATAGACTATTATAAATAGCATGAGACATTTTACTTCCTTTTTTTCATACTGAGCCTTTGAAACCTACTGTGCCTTTCACTCTGACAATATAACTTAATTTAGATCAGCCATATTTCAAGTGTTCAATACCCAAATGAGTCCTGTTATCATGTTGCACAGCAAATTTCTAAATAGGACTTATCCACTTCCTTCCAGGATCTTAATCCGTACCCCTCAACTATAATTTATCTGGTGGTGTCAGTTGCCTACTAAGCACTTGAAAACTTTCCATTTTATTGTCAATTATTGGACATTTATCATTCTCAGTTATCAGTTAATAATTTTCTGAAACAAAGGCAAACATCTAACCAAGAAAAAGCTTTGTCTTTTTTCAAAATATAAACCAAAACCCAAATCAAAACAAATAAAAAAACCTCAGTATGCATTTATCAATACATACATAAATTGTGATTTATAATTTGATTTTTGCAGCAACACATCATAAACAATTTTTATAGATTTATTACTTCACATATGTTCACTTGCCCAAGAAAATATGCATTGCAAAAAATACTAAGGGCACTGGAGTTTTGCAATTCATATTTTTATGGTTGTCATTGTTTTTGATCACTTAATCATAGGGAGAATATCTGACAATAGGTATGTTGAATAGTGATTAATTGAGGAGTCAAGAAAGTTGCAAGCCAATTAAAACTCGTTTTATAAATTTAATCATTTTGAAAGACATTATTTTTTAATTATTTCAAGTTTCTCTATGGATAAAGTTAAAGCCTTTAGAGAACATGGAAATCATTTGTGCTCTTATTCTTGTTGAAAGTTGTCTATTTACCTATGAAGAATTATGATTCAAAGTGAAATTGGCACAAATAAACACAGCTACAAAACTCTGAGAGTTTTAACAAGAGTGGAAGAATGTTATGTGTACTTCAGGGAAAGATGCTTTATCAATTCTAGAAATGTCTTCATCCCCAATTGCTGCATATTACTTTCGGTGCGACCAACTTATAATTAATTCTGAAATTAGGCTACAGTTAACTTTCAACATACTTTTTGTCTGTTTCCTTCATGACTACTTTTAAGTTAATTGAAGGAGAATAACTAGTTTGTGGCCAAGAAACAAAGGCATATTTTTATATAATTAACTGGACTATTTGGTTTTAAACTTCTTCCACCACCAAATTTGTCTTCATTAGCAACTTGTTCTACAAATTCATCAAATTCTATATAGAAATATGATTTTGCTGCTGATAAATAAGACTTTACACAAGTTATGTGCTACATTTTTCATTATACACTGTTCATCCAACAATTTTGACCCTGAGGTTTAGCACTTCTTTAGTATAAGTACTGTGGAAGATATGTCATAAACCATGCAAAATAGTGGAACACAAATTAAGTGATTTTTTCATTAACATATAATTATTAAATGTAGACAGAGTGACACACCCTATAATCTCAGCAATTTGAGAGGCCAAGGAAGGAGGATTACCACTTCAAGGCCAGTTTCAGCAACATAGCCAGGACTTGTTTCAAAATTAAAAATCAAAAAGGCTGAGGATGTAGCTCAGTGATAGAGTATCCCTGGATTCAATGGTTCAATCCCTAGTACCACATACAAACAAACAAAATCAAACAAAAATACATATGCATATAATTATTAAAGCTATTTTGGATCATTTTGTTAATATAACCCTACTTTTACCAAAAAAACTGTAAACCTCATTATTTCATTATTGGATTTGATTTCGAAAATGACTCAAACATTTGTTAAACTAAATATGGTACTGATTAAAAAATAACAAACCAAATTTTAATGAAATTATAATTCTTGAAATGAAAAGAATTACTTCAGTTCTAATATATTTATATTGTCTTTACATTTATATAAATGATGTGTAGGTTTTTTTGAAATTCAGTGTTTATTTTTCATTAAAGCAGATTATAACAATTATATGCTCTTTAGGGCTATCAATGTTTATTCATTAAGGATTCATTAAGTCACTGTTTTTTTTCTTTCAAAGTTTACTTTAATTACTAGTGTTTCTATCCAGAAGCCATTTTTTTCTATTTTTTTTATTTGTTTTAATTAGTTACACATGACAGTACAGTGATCTTGACATATCATACATTTGAATCAGATGGGATATAATTTCTCATTTTCCTGAGTGTACATGTGGCAGAATCATAAAAGTCACTGTTTTATAGAAATACATCAGACTAGGCATTACCTGCTCACAGGCCTCTTATAAACAGTCTGTGGAACTTTGAATGCAATTAAAAGAATCTCTAAATTATGAAGAAGTGGTATAAAGTCTACATAAATGCCAAGGAATCCAAAGCAAAGGATATTATTGTGCATTGATTTTCAACCCTCTTGGAAAAAAATTCAGGGAAATAATGAGCATGAATTGGACAATATGAAAAAAATCCTACATTTTTAGCTAGGAGTTACATAAAAGTCAAATGGAATTATAAGTATGTATACACATAATATGGATTAATTCATAGTTTTCACATCATTTTTATGGTATGTACAGACATTTTTCCAGATTATATTAACATATAAAAAGATCTTTTAATTTACAATGTAATAAAATGAGATTATTTAATTTACCCTTCTAACTATCCATTCCTGCTAATATGTATAATTTTTCAATCTCAAGCCAAGAATACAGCATTCTTTCTGAAAATTATTTTATTACTTCCCTGCATTACACGTCCATGGAATGTTCATGGTTATGATTGCATCAGTTTTTCTCAGTTCTAAGAAGAAAATTAGCAGTTTGGGCAGCTTTTATTAAAATATTTTAAATGTAAAATTTATTTACATGCTTTAAAAGAATATTTTTGTTTATAATGTATATTTTGTCAGTCAAAACTGACTGACATTTACTGACATTACCATGTATATTCCACATCATCCATTGAATTCTAAAAAATATTTTTTTCCAGTGGTAAAAGGGTTTCCCTAAAAGTAATAATTGCAAATAGGCTAAAAGATATTACTGTTTTTTTATGTGGCATTTTTCACATAAATTATATTGGAGTTCTATCATAGCACACCCTCACCCACTTTTATGTTACAGTTATGACAAAGGCTATCTTTTAAGTGGTTATAATGTATACTTATTGGTTATTTTGATGCACAGTTGTACAATTATTGTTCCTACATATGTAATTAGCCATAACCAACCTAACTGCATCACTAAAATTCCATATTATGATGTGAACAAAACAAATGATTAGAGAAATCCAGATATACAGAAAAATACTAAAATGAAAATTTGAATTTAAGGGCTAATAATTAATTATCATATATAGGTGATAGAACATCAGTTTGATTTACTGATATATAACATGATTACAAGTTTACTTGTGTAGTTTTATATAATTTTTCAAGTTTATTTATGATCAAAAGTGAAACATTTATAAAATTGATTAGTTAAGTTGATAGGCACTGCACTGATATATTTCTTCCAATTTCAAAGGAATCGTTAGCTGTATTTCTAACTTGATATTGAAATGATCTGGAACGACATGTATGAATCTTTTTCATGACATGATAGCATCCCGTGGAAGTTTCCCAAAATAGTAGAATCAGCTTATTGGACATATGCAATCATAAAACTAATTATATATGTTTTAATGATAGAGATAAAAAAGCATTATTATTATGCTGCTTGATGTATAGATAATCAGTTTTTTATGGATGGATGCTCTGTTTGCATTTTTATAATAGCAGAAGAATATATGATTGTAGACACTTTAACCTTCATCTTTTTAATGGAGAATGAAGTTATTTTCATAACCAACCATTTATTCAACACGTATTTTCTGAGTAACTTCTTTGTATAAGACAATTTTTGAAACTCAGAAATGATGAAAGATGATGAAAACATCCCTTTTCTACAAAGAGGACACAGTCTGATATGAGATAAACACACACACACACACACACTATATTGCCAGAACTTGATAATACTCTATTATTATAAGTCATCATTTAGTACATATACATATAAAGTCCTGGCAATATAGTGTAGGTTGTAATTGTTATTTTTGGTTTAAATATCTGAATGGAGAAACTAATTTTCAAAGTACAACTTAAATAGAATGAGAGTATTTCATTCACATAGTGCTGTTTTTCTGGGAATGTTTTAAATGAACTGACTGCCTACTGTGTGTAAAGAAATGATGTTATTTGGGTTTTTTTTTTCCTCTAATAAAATGAGACCATTCTGGACAGATCAAAAAAAATTTTAAATCAGACTATTGTATGATTTTTCTGCACTTTTTTCTACTTTTTTCCATTTGTAAAGGTCAAATATTTGTTTTCCTTATTTGCTTCACATTTTCTCTCTTTTATACTTTTCTTCCTATTGTGGAGAGAATTTTTAAATCCCTGTTGATTTAAGTAATTTAACAAGAATTGCAAATCGAGTAAAGAGTACATTATATATAACCTTGGCTATGTTCTATTTATAAATTATAATCATAGAAAAAATACCACAACTTACAAGATCTCTGAACAATTTCTAAATGAGTCACCTCCTGGGGCAACTTACTATGATATTAAGAACATAAATATGAAACTATTTCCTCAGAATCATTCAAAATATCAGTAAGGCAGGCACAGCTGTCTTTACAAGTACATTGAGCATGATTGGTTTGCCCTAAGTATCCTTTTAGCCACCATCTTCCACTGAGTAAAATTTCCACCAAGAGCTATTAATTGATTAGGCAACATTCTTCGAGAAGGCCTTAACTAGATGTGCTACTTCTGAACATGCTTTAAAGCTCTTTGCATGGATTTTTAATATCAAATTAGTTAACAGCAGGAATGGATAATTTCATGAAAATAAACAAAAATACAGAAACACTTGTAATGGGAAATTTATTTATTTTTCATGAAAATCCTTTATTACCTAATTAAAACGCTACTGCAAGGGGAAAAATGTCCTTCAACAATTCAGGATGACCATAAAGTTCTACCAATATATTTTTCTAAAAAATGAACAGTTAACTCTGAAAGTAAGTTATATATTTGTGCTAGAAGGCAGAAGAGCATGTAGAGTTTCCTTCATATCTGGAAACCTAATAATTTCTCAAACAAATGTCGATGTGGGGCTGAGGAAATTTTTTCTATGTGGAGACCTCCTGCCTCATGTTAGATTAAACCAGTATCACTACTTAGCAACTGTATTTATATTATCTCATCTTTTTTTTCTTTCTTTTTTTTTTGGTTTCAGATGTCTGGTTCAGTAGTCTGTTGGAATGATAAGTCAAACTATAAATGATCGTTTTATGACTGTGGCCACTGGCTGTCACTTCTAGCATAGTAGAACTATACTGGGGAATGGAAAAAAGTGAACACCATTTCTTACCATGTTCTCCCTCCTGCTGGTAGTCTCTCTCTGATTTCATGTGTGCAACATGCACTAACCCATCACTGGTCAAGACTGACCAACAGTAAGGTGCCAATCCCAATCACTGTTCAGCTACTGCCACCTCCAAAACAGTACTTGTGTCTTTAGCCTGGACTCCAAAAAAGAAATTCATTTGTGGCAGTGGCAGATAGAGAGGTTAATAGGACTTCCTGCTGAATGAAAGCAGTTGCATGAATGAATGGATGGGCCTCAGGGATCACTTGCAAATGGATCAATCAGGAACAGTAAGGAAAAAAACTCATTCAGGAAGCTGCTATTGACCTGTAACTCCCAAACCTGCTTGCTGCATTCACATGAAAGTCAATGATGTGGGAGTCCATATTCTCACTATAGTCTTTTCAGCAGCCAGAGTTTCAAGGCACAAAGCTCTTGGTTCCTTATTTTCTCAACCATCCCCTCTTCTCTTTTCTACTCTCATTACTTTTGCTTCTCTCTCTTTTTTTCTTCTTTGCTACCTTTTTGTTATTATTTATTGATTGATTGATTGGTACTTCTGATTGAACTCATTGTCACTTAACCACGGAGCCACATCACCAGCCCTTTTAAATTTTTATTTATTTATTTTTAGACATGATCTCACTAAGTTGCTTAAGGCCTAGCCAAGTAGCTGAAGCTGGCATTGAACTTGCCATCCTCCTGCCTCAGCCTCCCACGCTGATGGTATTAGAGGTGTGCACCACTGTGCCTGGCTGCCTTACTATCTTTTGATGTGAGCCTTGCTCTTTTTCCCATGTCACTCTCAGAATCTGAGCTGTCAGAGTCAGAGGACTTCCTGTCTCTATGTTCATTTTTCTTTTCCTTTTTTCTTTCCAGGATCAGGCTTCTCAAATTCGTCCACTTTGTGTCTTCTTTCTTCTCTTCCTCATCAGGTATCAGAGAATATTTGGTCCTACATAGTTGCCAAAAATAATCTTTCTCAAAGTGGCCTTTATAGCCACACTTCTTGCCAGTAGTGTTCAGGACAGCCTCAAGCGTGATTTCTGCCCAGTGTAATCCTGGAAGGACCACCTTTGTCCCTCTTCTTGCTCAATGACATGTTTTGGGGATCAAGGTCTACCCTAGTCCCTTGGTTGACAAGTTTGATGTACAGGGGTACTTTTATTCTATCATTTTTCATCTCTCAGCCAGTAAGTTTCACCCACATTTTGCCTCTGACATCTACTATCTCAGAGGGCTTATCCACCTGACAGGATGACATGTGAGTTTGATGGGCCAGACTTTGCTTCCAACAGACTGGGATATTGATAAAGGCTCCATTGTCTGTCACTATGGCAACCTCTCCTTGGAAAATAGTGTAGAGAGTGGGTAAGTTTTCCATGGTTTCAGGTCTTCCTGAATTCATTCTTAATGTTTTATGGCTCCTTAATTTCTCTTCTGCTAAAGCTAATTCTACTGTCTCAGCATCAGTTCCTGGTCTTTCAGTTGCTATATTCCCCAAAATGTCAAACGTAGTCAGAGACATCTCATCCTATTTCTATAGCAGACACTTCTTATTAATCATGGCATTTATTTCAGTTGAGACAAAGCCTTAGAATCCTTCTTAGTCCAATTCTTCAAGCAGCAACTACAAATTGCTTACAGGTGATTCTTGACAGGAAACCTATTTTTCATCCCAGTGTTAAGATTGCCTCAAGAAAACAAGTGTATTGTGACTGTAAAATTTATTCACACTATGTCAAGATATGCAAATTTAATGTAACTTCTTTGTTTTTACAGAAATTAACAGTCTGATCCTTGTGATGGGCCTGCATTCATTGGATAGCAGGATTAGAGATGGATGGAGAGAAGAGATCTAGGAAATCATTTTCTAGCCTGACAGTCTGAGATGGTGTAATTCAAGTATTTTCTTTACATTATTCACTTTGTGTTTGATAGACACAGGTAAGTTCTTAGTTTTTTGGAGTTTCTCTAATCTTCTTCTACAATATGGAATCTGGGTATTTTGATGAGAGAAATGTTCATGCAGTTTCATAGTATAGACTTTGGACCTCTGCTAATTACTGCTGAAGAATATCTGGACTAGTTTGTTCTCTGGACAGGTAAATGTTAAGATAAAATGAATCTTATTTTTTCTTTGGGATAAAGTGTTGCAAACCTATTTCTAGGGTTCATAGTTCAATCATTTATCCAGACATTCAATGTCCTCACCAAAACAGCCTCCTCTTCATGATTAAAGACCACAGATTCTTCACCTGAACTCTCACCACTTTCAAGGCAACTTTTCAGTTTACAGTGTAAATTTGTATCTGTAAACATTCAGGGAACCAGAAACACTGCTTAAGACTCACCTGTATACCAGGCACCCACCAATCATGATGCACAATTTCTATCTTATGATTTTGGAAATGACTATGTATATGTCTTTCAGAGATTTGTGGTCTATACCACTGTCAGTCAGCTTAGACACACACACACACACATGCACACGCACACGCACACAGACAGACACACCAAAAAACACAGATTTAGTGGCTTAAACAACTGAAATTCCTGGCCAGTTGGTTCCTAATAAGATAGCTTTTTCTGGCTTTTAGATAAGTGCCTTCTAATTGAATCCTCAGGATCTAGAGGGGGAGATGAAAAGGAGTTTATTTCTCTTCTAATTCTATTGGATTGGAATTCCACCCTTATGATTTCATGTATGACTAGTTACCTCATAAAGGATCTTCAAATAAAATTACATTGGAGGGTAGGGCTTCAACTTATGAATTCTGGGAAGACATAATTCAGTTTGTAACACCCATTATACTTGATAAAATGTGATACAAGTCTCAATACCCTCAGTCTTCCATACAAACCCAGATATCAACTAAAGACCCCCCACATATATGACTTGAAATTCATTATCAAATTGTAATTGAGGTTTGATAATGTTAACAAGAATCCTGACATCTGATATTATCCGAATTTATCTATTGTTAATTCCAGAATCCACCAGGATATAAAAAATAGGAAATCTACTTTCAGTCTACCCAGTATTTTTATGTAGTATATATGGGGCAAAGGAGATAAACTTCAGGTTTTCTATGTACACAAAATCATATATTGCTTCTTCTTAGCCCATGACTATGACTTAATGGCAAGGTATGAAATAGATATTGGGCTATAAATAAACTAATATGGGTTGCATTTAATTAATATTTTACTTGTAAACAGAAGTATATCTTTGTTTCTTGATTTTTCTCCTCCAGGTGAAAAGCAACATTGAAAAAAATTATTGTTTTTTTGCATGAAAACTTCACACAAACACACAGACATGCACACATAAAACCTCACACAGTGGAGAGGATTATCAATTCATCTCAGAAATTCCAGTAGATTAGAACCAGTAAAATTTATGTAGAGGCATAAGTTTCTATGACAAAAATTTTGATTGATATATAACCAGGACAAGATAATACATAAGGAACACTGATCCAGCAAACCATAGCAAATTTAAAATTTTATACTAACAAATGCATATCTGTAGATTAACCTAAGTAAGGGTTTCATTTCCTGTCAAAATATTAATTTCTGAAAAAATAATAAGCTAAGCCTAATCACTCACTAATAAATTAGTATAATTTGATCATTGAGACGCTTGTTTGGGATTGGTTTTTCCAAGTTAAGTACTGAATAGAGAATACATGCAATCTTTCAAATATAGGAAGAATTTCGTCATGAGCTGGTGTCACTGAATGGTGAGAAATCCACAGATAATATTTTTAAATGTGAATAGAATTTTGAAGATATGAACAACATTAATCTCAATAAACCAGTACCTAAAGAATTCACTGGCTAGTGAACTATTCTTGTAGAATCTTAGTGCTATAAAATGAAAACTTGGTTTCTATTTTTATTTGGTTTGCTTTGAGGGGAAGCATGCATAAACACTATAAGATTATATCAACTTTGACTCTTTGTCTCTATATTAAATATTATTCTCTAATCCCCCTACCTCCCTGCTTGTCTTCTATCATATTAGCAGGGCTAGTGGGTGTTATAAATTACTTCCCTGTGAATCATCAAGTTTACTGCTTAGGTCCTGATCCCTGTCGTGCTTCCACTGATCATGGCATTGCCTCCTGTGTCCCAGGCAAGCCTGTAAAGCTGGTCTGACAAGTGTCTCAGCAAAGGTTGTTTTAATTTAGAACAAGTTTAATTAAGACTCTCAGTAGAGGAGCCCTACAGGCCTGCCTTGAATCTTACTAATGTGCAGTGCAATTATTGGAATATCATGGGAATCAAAATCAAGTAAATGGACAAATTTGCCTCTCAGGAATTACAGCACACCACCTAACTAGTGAGTGCTTGATAAGATTGAGTGAGAATATTAGTAAGGAGGACTTACTCTTTAACTTAAAACATTGAAAACTAGAGGGAAGAAGTGGGGAATGATTTATAAAATGGCATGCATAGGGAAATGAATTCCAACAATATTTGAAATAAATGATAAACTTCTTACATGAAATAATTGTGCTGCATATTAATACTGAGCCTTAGTACTACAGGAAATATATTTCAGAGGGAGAAGCCCATAAGAGAGTTTTGTTCTTTCATTCTCAGAGGCAGGAATGATGTTATACATGGGGTAAAACTCTAGTTATTTATATTCAGTGGTGGGAGGAGGAAGAATCTTTTCTCCAGTCCTCACATGAAGCACTTCCTTATGCAAATTTGACAACTTAGTTTCAGTTATACAGAATGAAGGAACAGAGCGACTATATGCAAAGAATATTAAAATATACCCCCTTTGACTAGTATGAGATTGTGTGGTTGCTTACTAAAAAATGGTAGTATATTTTTGCACCTGCCAAAATGGCACTTTGGAAGAAATATTTTCATCTACAAAATAAATATTAAAAGATATTAATTAGATTAGCTGAACTGATTTGCATCTATTTATTTCTCAAACCTGGGCCTCATGAATGTTTGTCCTTATCTTCCGTTTTGTCAGCATTTTTCTTCTCCCTACACATATGGCTTCCTTGAAGCAAAGCATTTGTGTAAGCTGCTTTCAGTATTTCCCCAAAATCAGAAGTAGCATTTGCAGTCCACCTTTTGTAGTTATTTGACCTTGCTGCTTTTCTGATCATAAAAGTCTTATTCTCTGTAGAACTGCTGGTGGTATGAGAAACTATCAGTCAATTTTACAGATGCTACAAACACTTCAATTCACTACAAAGTTAAGAGTATCATAGTAAATCTCACATTAAGGGTTCTATTTTCAGATAATTGACTTAGGAGCAAACATTATTTAGGCCTATCTCTTGCAAGTAGTTTGAATCATGGGTGAAAAGAACCCAGAATATCAATCTGGGACATGAGTGACATCATAACAAGTGTCATAACCTAAATTTTCAGGATATAGTTTATGAAGTGTAAAATGTTGTCATTCCATATGAGTGCTGAAGTGCATTTTAGAGAAAACATCTGAATAGTAGGGAGAAGAGAATTCTTGAGATCTATAATTTCCACTTTGAATGTCTACATCAGGAAATACATTTAAATTTTAAATGTCTAACCCAAGTATCACAGTTTTGTAAGACTATGAGTGAATTTTTACTTATTCAAAACACTTTAGAAAATATTGTTTGCTAGTTTTGTTTTGTTTGTTTTATTGGTGTTTTTGTTTATTTGTTTGTTTTGTACCAGGAATTGAACCCAGGGGTGTTAACCACTGAGACACCTCCCCAGCCCTTTTTATTTTGATTATTTTTATTTGGAGACAGGGTCTTGCTAAGTTGCTTAGGATGTCACTAAGTTACTGAGGCTGGCTTTGAACTTGCAATCCTCCTGCCTCAGCCTCTCAAAGCACTGGGTTTGCAGATGGTCACCACCCTGAGCTTGGTAGTTTATCTTTAAAAGTAAAAGATAACTAGTGTGAATGATTTCCTACTAAGTCTATGCATAAAATAACCATTATTGTTCTATTCCTACAATACCACAAGGTGCATTTATTAACTGCTTCTCTTCATTTTAAAAGCAAATTTCATGTGGTAGCCTTTATTTTCTTATATATGAGTTTAAATTAAGTGTAAAAGAGAAAGTTTAGATAATGCTATGACAGAGATCATATGAAATAGGCCTAAATTGTTTACATATCCCCTTATTACATGAAGAACAACAAATGCAGAATGCATGTGGTGAGTACAGACAGACCCGCCACACACAGTCTCTCTCTCTCTCTCTCTCTCTCTCTCTCTCTCTCTCACACACACACACACACACACACACACACACGAACGGGTATTCAAATATTTGCTTGTGCATTCTCTAAGAAAAATATTTCACACTTTCCTTGTACCAATCAAACTATAATAGCACGATGCTCTCTAATATTCCTATCCATTGTTTTAATGTTCTATCCATTTTCATGTCTCTATTTTATTATCTCTACACGAAATGCCTTTTATATCACTTCAAAATCATTTTCTAGCAAGTATATTATTTCTTTAAGATAATGTTTATATAGATTTTTATCTGAAGAATCTTCTTAACTCCTACCTACCTGAAACAAATTAAATCAATGTGCAACATGGTCTATTTTAGTGGATGGAAGGAAGGGGGAGGCTGTATATTTATTTCTTTTATATCCTTATTGCAGTGTTTAATTATTATTTATTTTTGTACCTGTAAACTCAGTTAGAATGTGAGTATAATTAATATAAAGTTTTTTTTATATTATATCATTACTACTGTTGGAGAAAGTAGATACAAAATAAAAGAAAAAATGAATTAATGGATGGAAAGTCAAAAGTCACTTCATTCTATTGACCAAAATTAGTAGTCTCTTAAGCCAGTCATAGTTCAGAAGGGAAAATCTATTGAAGAAAAAAAATCCATGTCTGTTCCTAAGGCACATATAAGTAACTGTGGCATTCCCTCTCCTAAATGCTTTTTACCACTTTGTATTCATAAATGTATCCCATAGTATAAAAAATAAAGAAAATTGTATTGGCAACTGTGCTGACAAATATCTGCTTCATAGTTAGTAAAATTTAAATAATTCTGACTTAATAATAATATTGCAAACTTATTTGGGGTATGTGCAGCTTTCTTTAACATATATTATTTACATATATGCTATATATACATGTACAGCAATTAGTAGTCCTAGACATCTTTAATCCATGCTGAAATAAACTAATTTTGTTATTAAGTCTAATTTGAAATTAGGTCATAACCAGTAAAAAATACACTGAAGATATATAAAATGTGCCCTGCACTGGTACACTAAAACATTAAAAAATGGGACACCTTAAAAAATCCTAGGAATGATAGGCCATAAACAGGATCCTAATAAAGAAGAATCTTTAAAATTTGGAGGAGAAATCCAACAGAGGAGAATATTTCTAAGCAAAAAAAAATTATGAATTTATGAAACAGACAAACAGTATCAATGAGTTGTTCAGCAGGTTCTACATTAGCAGCCTAATTAGTAGTAAGTACCTCAAATGATTCCAAAACACATCAAAATCGTTTGCTTGGTTCCTTGAGGATATCTCTCCATTTCCAAAAGCAAGAAGAGGAAAAAATATGGATGGGTGGTATTTAAGAAAAAGATGCTTGATCCTAATCCAGAACATAAGTTATTCAAAACCAATATATTCTTTGTAAAGATATACCCACAAGGGCTGCCACTGTCTAGATCTGCTTCAGTAATCTGCTTAAGGGCTGCTTCAAGTGTTTTCATTCATCTTTTTTGAAAAAAAGAAAATAAAATTTGGATGACATTTTTGAGTGTTTCTCCTTTCAGTCATCCTAGTGGGATTTCTTCCTTTTAGTTCTATCTTAAAAATAAATAAATAAATGAAAAAAATCTTTCCAAACAGCAACCTACACTCCCTATTGCACACCAAGGCTCTTGTTAATGAAAATTGATTTTTGTGTAAGTTACATAGGAAAGTCATGTACTTCCCAGAATATAGTGAGAAATTTCTCAGTATAGCCTCAGAGAGAGATTTATATCTAGATATGTTTGTACAATTGCATGAAAATTCTGATGGAGATTCTAATGCTTGAAATGCTAAGCAGACTAACTTTATTCAAAGTGAATGTGAATCACAAACACCTTACTATATCATCCACTGCCCCCAACTACCAATAAACACTTTAGCTATGTTCCTGGGAGGAAGGAATCAATAGATTATGTTCATTGCCACAATTTCAAGAAATCTATAGACTAATTGCATTCAGTTCCACAATTTCAAAAGACTCAATTTCAACAAGCTAAAGATAGGGAGAGAAAAAGAATAAATAATGTCTGGCTGTTTTGACATCTCTGACATCATGTTGTTATCTTTGTTTTGACATGCAAAAATAGATCATATTTGTAGTGTTCATTATCCTAATTAGCAGAACATCATCTTGGTAACAGTGTTTCTTGTTTTACACACAACAGAAGGCACTAAGGCCCAATATTCTAAGGCAAGGCCCATGTGTGCCATTTATTTAAACCTATTTTGATTGATATTATCCACCAACAAAAGCCAGTGGCTCGTGTTTTATATGAGACTCCAAGGAATTATTATGTGTCTGTTTCCCATGCTGCTGAAAATTCTGATGAACTACATATTTTAATTATATATTTGCTTGTCTTGTCTCATTACACCATAAACACTCTAGGGTAGGGATTTCATTTTCTGTCTTATTGATCTATGTAAACCCAGTGCTTACAAGAATGTTTGGCATACGGTATTTGCTAATAAATATTTCTTGGGTTGATGTATACATGGGTAAATGTAAATATCTCTATATGAAGCCATTACCATTCAAATCATGAAAATTATTCTCTTTTCCAATCACTAGCATTTTCAGCATCTCCAAATATCAGATATGGAGGCAAGGATGTTCTTCCATCCTGTAATGCCATTTCACAATACCTCAATCACATCTTAATTATTCTTATAGTATGCTTTTTTGTGTTCCATTTTGCAGTTGTGTTCCCTTTACTCTTTATCTCTTCCAATCTATTGGCTTCTTTCCTTGGGAAACTATTCCCCTATTTTAATCCTCTAGTTGTTTTTTTGGTTCTTTTTTGATTATATGACAGTATAATCCATTTCACACCTTCTTTGCATATTCATTTATTATCTGTCTACTGTATACTATATTTTGGAATACTGTATACTGCATTTTGAAATTAAAATGGTAAATTGTTTGATAAATATTCAGTCAACCCCAACTGAATAGAAAGATTCTTAATAGCAAAAATCAGTCTACTTTTCTTTTTCTTGAGTTTTTTATTTTATTTTTTTTCCTTTAGATATACTTGACAGTAGAATATATTTTGACATATTATACAGACATGGAGTATAACTTATTCTAAATCGAATCCTATTCTTGTGGTTGTACATGATGGAGTCATGTATGCCTTGGTCATGTGTTCAAATACAAGGCTAGAAAACTTGTGTCCAATTAATTCTACTGTCCTTTCTATTCCCCATACACCCTCCCTTCCCTGTTCTCCTTTGTCTAATCCAATGGACTTCTATTCTTCCCTTCCCCACCCTTACTTGTTGTGGGTTAGCATCCACATATCAGAGACAACATTCAGCCTTTGTTTTTTTGGGGGGGAACTGGCTTATTTCACTTAGCATGGAATTCCAGTTCCATCCATTTACTGGCAAATGCCACAATTTCATTTTTCTTTATGACTGAATAATATCCACTGTGTATATCTACCATATTTTCTTTATCCATTCATCTTTTGAAGGACACCTAGATTGATTCCAAAGCTTGGCTATTGTGAATTGAGCTGCTATAAACATTGGTGCAACCACTCTGGAAAGCAGTATGGAGATTCCTTAGAAAACTTGGAATGGAACCACCATTTGATCCAGCTATCTCACTCCTCGGTTTTTCCTAAAGGATTTAAAATTATCATACTACAGTGATGCAGCCACATCAATGTTTATATCGATCTACTTTTCATAGCATCTCCCTATTTTTCTTAATGACCTTCAATTTCCTTGTTGTCCTGGAGACATTCACAGAGAACTTAGCAACTTTAGCCTTTGCCTCTTGGAATTTCTATTACTTTGCATGATTTTTTTCCTTCTCTCTTATTCCATAAGATCTGAACTTTCTTACTTTTTCATCTGTTTTCTACTTTTTATTTTATATTCCTCATGTCCCATTCTTTCACCAAAAACCAGCATTTTTTAAACATATCAAAAAATTAAATATACTTCAAAATTAAAATGTACTAATATTTTTCACTAGATATAGCAATACATGTTTTTATATAAAATTGAAAATAATATAAAATGTAAACATTATTCATAGTTTCATTTTGTAAAATACATTATTTTTCCATATTCTAATCTGGTGTTAAAAGCAAGATCAGTTGAAGTTATATTTTGTCTATATAAATTTTACCTGAGAATGTGAAGATTTTTTAAATTAAAAATTATCATTCTTACAATCGTTTTATACTTTCTAAAGTGTGCATGTCTAAAGCTTCACTATTTAGAATATAAACTTAGAATATAAACTTAAAGATAGTATTTTTTTCATCTTAAATAAAATCTAAACTAAGTGATCAAAACTTACATATTGTTTTATTGTGTTTTTGTGGCAATGAAGAAAGAAGGGAAACGTAATGGTATAAGTTACTTAATGCTGAACATTGAATTATGTCTTAAATTTTCTAGAAAAATGTTTGTTATTATACAATATTTTTTTTAGAATTAACAAATTTGTTCAAAAAAATAATAAAATAATAGTATTATTCTCCACATCTAGATAAATATTTCCTGAATGAAGCAGTCTTGCTGTCTTTTGATATATAGGTACCTCATATATTTACAGTGAGTGGAATTCTCATATAGGCTAGGGGCCAGAGTGGAACAAAAGAAGAAGAATGAGGAAGCCTGTTCAGTGCATGTAAACTTGATTCTTGAATGGGTATGTCTGTGGCTGCTGCTATCACCTATGGACATCTGACTCCAGCTTTTCTAGCCTATAAACCTACAACATTGACTCTTGAGAGAAACCTCTAGAACTTCAGCCTCAGAAAGGTACTGGATCATTGTTCCCTTTCTTTTGTTATGAGGCTTCAGTTTCTTAATCTGAGTACCTATTCATTTCTCTGGCTCTCCAGCCTGTGGGCAATCATCATAGGAATATCCAGCCTCTGGTCATGCAAGCCAATCTAAGACATGTGTATATACATATACATTGTGTGTGTGTGTGTGTGTGTGTGTGTGTATATATATATATATAACGAGAGAGAGAAAGAGAGAGAGAGAGAGAGAGAGAGAGAGAGAGAGAGAGAGAGAGATGGACAGATACATATAACTTGTTTTGTTTTAGCTTTACATCGCTGTGACCAAAAGACTTGACAAAAGCAAGAAAAATTTAGAGGAAGAAACATTTATATTGGCTAACAGTTTCAGAAGTCATAGCTCAGAGACAGCCAAGTCCATAACTCTAGGCCAAGGTGAGGCAGAACATAATGGTGGAAGAGTATGTCAGAAGAAATCAGCTTGGGACATGGTAACCAGGAAGCAAAAACATTGCTCCCCCCCAAGGGTACAATATAAACCCCAAAGGCACACTTCTAGTGACATTCTTCCTCTAGTCACAGCCTAACTTCCTACAGTTACTATCCAGTTAACCCACTGATTGGTTTACAACTACCATAATCTAATCATTTTACCTCTTGCATTGTCTCACACATGATATTTGAGGGGACACAATATATCTAAACCATAACAATTTTCTATTGGTTCTTTTCCTCTAGAGAACCCTCATTAATTTACATGATTATTTACAGAAATATGACAAAGAAAGGTTAATGTAAGGTAAGCTTCAGATTTCATAATATTTTACTCTGTAAAGTTGACTGGAAAGTGACTAGTTGACTTTTAAAAGCAGAATACGTGCCTATGTCAGCAGTGAGTTGATTCATTAAAGGAAAACTCGCTCTTAATCTTAGTTTAATGTCATATTTTGAAGCATTGTACCTCATTTGACCCCAATATTAGAATGCTTCTTCTATCAGAAGACCTGAACAGGTTTGGGGACATTATGATGGACTCTTCATTTCAGCCACTGGTTATAAAGCCTCTCCCTTTGTCTTTAACTTTAATCCTGTCTCCCATCTTCTATGTTTGGCTCAGTGTGTTGTTGAGCTTTATGCTCTTTTGCTCATTTCCTTTTTACAGATTTTTCTTTTCCTGAACAATGCGATAATAAAAATAGTTCTGGGATTTTTGCCAGACATTGCTTCCCACTTCCACATGGTTCAGAAAATATCTTTACTTTTGTTCTTTCCTATGTCTTGCTATTCTTCTGAACTCAGAGTGCAATTTGGGATGTCTGCAGTACACATAAAGCTTACTTCATAGACTAAGGATATTTAGAAAGCAGACTTTATTCTGGCTTTAAAAGATAATTGTAGATATAGGTCCAAGTTTGCCAGAATGATAGATTGTCTGAAGACTTACCAAACCAATAGGAAGGAGCCAATTTGTTTTATAACTTCTTGCAACAGAGCCACAGCATCATCTGAAATTTCAGAATTAATATTTTCAAACACTTCTTTCTAAAACCTTCTCAAATATGAAAATTTATCTTCCTCTCAAGCATTTTCTAATCCATAATGAAAGACTTAAGATAAACCTAGTCTTAAATGTCCTAATAGTTCCAATTTCTTCTTGCTTTTCAGGAACTAGTATTTCTGCCATCACATGATCTTTCAATACAGGTGAATAGATCAGGAAGAATGAAAATTAAAAGTTACCAATGAAATCCCTAAACATTTTAAAAGATCACCCCTAGCTTTCACCATATATTTATCATCATGTTGACTGTAATTATTACAGAACTTGAGGAAATATTCTCATTTGAACTGCAGAGTACTGGTGGGTAATAAGGCTCTACAGAGCATGTAACTATAAATATTCTTATATGCCCATCTTAAAAATGAAATTAAACCCGTATCTCCCTCCAAGCAAAACACTCAACTCAAAGTGGATCTAGGACCTAGGAATTAAACCAGAGACTCTGCATCTAATAGAAGAGAAAGTAGGCCCTAATCTTCATCATGTGTAAGAATTAAAACCAAGAATCAATAAATGGGATGAATTCAAACTGAAAAGTTTCTTCTCAGCAAAAGAAACAATCAGTGAGATGAATAGAGAGCCTACACCCTAGAAGCAAATTTTTACCCCTCACACATCAGATAGAGCACTAATCTCTGAGGTATATAAAGAACTCAAAAAGCTAAGCACCAAAAAAAAAAAAAAAAACACCAAATAACCCAATCAATAAATGGGCCAAGGACCTGAACAGACACTTTTCAGAAGAGGATATACAATCAGTCAACAAATATATGAAAAAATGTTCATCATCTCTAGCAATTAGAGAAATGCAAATCAAAACCACTCTAACATCTCACTCCAGTCAGAATGGCAGCTATTAAGAATACAGACAATAATAAGTGTTGGCAAGGTTGTGGGGGGAAAGCTACACTCATACATTGCTGGTGGGACTGCAAATTAGTGCAGCCAATATGGAAAACAGTATGGATATTCCTTGGAAAACTGGGAATGGAACCACCATTTGACTCAGCTATCCCTCTCCTCGGTCTATACCCCAAAAACTTAAAATCAGCATAGTACAGGGACACAGCCACATCAATGTTTATAGCAGCACAATTCACAATAACTAAACTGTGGAGCCAAACTAGATGGCCTTCAGTAGATGAATGGATAAAAAAAATGTGGCATATATACACAATGGAATTTTACTCAGCAATAAAAGAGAATAAATCATGGCATTTGTAAGTAAATAGATGGCATTGGAGAAGATAATGCTAACTGAAGTTAGCCCATTCCCAAAAATTGAATGCCGAATGTTTTCTCTGATTTAAGGAGGCTGATTCATAGCAGGGTAGGGAGGGAGGGCATGGGAGGAATAGATGAACTATAGATAGGGCAGAGGGGTGGGAGGGAAAGGGAGGGGGCAAGGGATTAGCAAGGATGGTGGAATGTGATGATCATTATTCTCCAAAGTACATGTATGAAGACACTAGTTGGTGTGAACATACAATCAGAGATATGAAAAATTGTGCTCTATATATGTAATAAGAATTGTAATGCATTCCACTGTCATTTATTTTTTAAAAAATCAATAACAAATATTTAAAAAAATAGTAGTGGTGTAAGGAACCTATATAAATGAGATGTAAAAATTTACCTACTTGATTTATGTTATTATGACAAATGAACCCAAATTATAAATAAAATTTAATTTAAATGACACTTATTTTTCTTAAAGTTTGTAATACTTATGCCACTGAGTGCATTTTTCAAAAAAAAAACAAATATTCCTTCACAAACATGCTAAAAACTAATCAAAATATTTCTTCCTCTTATGAAATAATTGTACTCATCATGTCAATTTTTTTGATAATATAAAACATGGATCACTACTTTCAGTCTACATTGCTAGGATGAGTCAGGGTGAATTCACTATTTGTGCCACAAGCAAAGGGGAAAATTGCACCTAGGAGTTAATTTATTTATAGTCAGTCTGTGCTCCTTATGGATAGGAGCAATCCATTGAAATCTCTATAACTGGTGCATTTTTCGGTAAATCACACCCTTTCTATTTTGCAGTTATTATCTTTATAATGCTTTGGATTTTTAGTTCCAATTTAAGAAAGAATCACACTTTCAAAATTTACTAATAACTAATACTTGACATTACCCAGATTATATCAGATAATATTTAAAATATATTTCCTATCAAAATTCCATTCAATGGAATATTTTGAAACATTTTCTGTGTACATTATAATTAATTTACCTTTTAGTCAAAAATTAATGTTCATTCTACTGTATAGTGTCTTCTCTCCAGACCCAACTTTGTTTAAAATAATCTGCAACTTTAGATCAGAAAAGAAACATATGTAATTATTATATTAAAATTAATTCATTATTCTTCATTTTTGTTTTTTCTTTTTAGTTATACTTATTAATATTTTAGTAAAATCATGAAGTTCAGAAATATAATTTTCAGGATTTTTCTCTCCTTTTAGAATTTTATCTTACAAACCCTTTACACTCAAAGTGAACACATTTAGGCTATAATTAACACCCTTCTAACTCTGAGGATGCAAATCACTAGTGTCAGTTTTGATTAGTTAGAAACAGATTGCAAGTCCATGCTTCATCCTATCCTCGAAGTTCAGTCTAAGAAAACAATGAAATTTTCAAAATTAGTCAATATCTCAAATTAGCATCCATTCACACTGGTTAAACAAGACTGTTATCCACCAAGGGATATGTACTGTTCCTTCTGCATACACACATACAGACACACACAAACACACACACACACACACATGCATTGCATTTTTTTCTGTACCCAAACTAATAACACAGAAGGATTAAGTTAAAATAATTTTGAATATTTTATTTTAACATGAAATTGATAGTTTGTTTGCTAAGTGAATTTTCAAAAACAAAACAAAATAGAAAGCACCAAAGAACAATTAGGGGGCCTTGGATTTTTATCCTAGGATTATGGGAGAAGGAAGATAAGGGCAAGCTGTGTAGACATTTTGGCTTATTTAATAATTTTTCCTAAGATCATACTTTAGAAATGAGATACAGCTAGTGATATATTCAGGCTATATCTTCTTTTGAATTCTATATTATTTTTCAGTCTACCGGACCATAATTAAAACCTGCAGTAAGCACTAGAATACAATACTTTAAACAAACCTTGAAGAGTTAATTTGTTCCCTTTTATACATGAAGATAGCAGATGCCATTCCACAATTCAAAATTTCTTTTTGTTGTTGTTCTAAGGAAAAGACTTTCTGACCTAATTGGATATTTTCAGCTCTAATGTGCCCATGAGTTGAGCGTCAGCTAATAAAGAATGAAATATTAGCTTCATTTTTTAATTTCTTTGCCTTCACTGATTTGTTTCTACTATAATGTCATTTGAAATGTACTTTTAGTATGTTAATTATCATTAAGATAACTGACCAGCTGTTAAAATTAGAATAGAGTGGAATAAAAAATTTAATGTATGATTATGTCAAGTATATTTATAATTCAGTCATCTAAACCTCAATAATGAGGTGTTATTGAGCAAAACTAAATATTGTTCCCAGTTTCAGGTTTTGTTGTATTTTCTTGTTTGTGTTGAAAAGTATCATTTTGTTCTTATTTTTCCTCTAATAAGACTTAGATTATGTCCATGAAAATACTATCTCTAGATATTTAATTCAACCCATTAAATATCAGAAGACCAGAAAATAGTAGCTATGTGGAAAAAGACTATCATCTCATGGAGGAAAGCAAGTTATAAGGCACATTGGACAAAATAAAGGACTTTCCTTGCTCTGGTATTTCTCCAGAATCAGACAGTATTGTGTTTCAATCAAAAAAGGTATTATACACCACATGATTTCAGGATATAGAGATTTAAAATAATTAAAACACATGGGCAAGGAACTTACAGTGATGGTTCTAAGCATTTCCTTATCTGAAATTCTGTGTTGTATATCATATCTTTGGTATTATAATTAATATATTACTCATGGATATATAATTACATTACATATATTACATTAAATTATAGTATTATATATATGTATATTGTATAATGTATATCTCAAATAAATTATTACTTTCACCACAATTTACAATAATAGAACATTCCACAAACCTTCCAAAACTCCTATCATCTAAAATGTCCTTGAAATTAAATCACATCTCTCCACTGAAGATTTCATCATCCATAAGTCACAGTGTTTTCCACCAAAATAGATACAGAAATCATGTAAGTCTCATCCCTTGAGTTTACCAGTAAAGAGGTTAAATTTCAAATTATCTTAAGTTAATAGTTACTTAAAGGTACTATAGTGGATCAAACCTGCATGTACTCAGTCTACCATATCATCTTGTCTTTCCTCATTTTCCTGCAGCTTTGCAAATTTTAAATTTCTCTTACACCTTTGGTTACCGTTTAAGTAAAGAAAAGAACAGGAACTGTTTTGTCCTTAAGAATACCCAGTACCTCAGTTTCCCAAATACTGAGAAGCACTGAAATGTTGCCTTGTTTACCTATCTATTCTTTGCTCTACCAATATAATTCCTATCATTGAACTTAAAGATATAATACTTAGTAGAAAACTATTATCATCATCAATTAACATCCTAAATCAAAGCATCTCATCATATTAGGCAACTGGATTCATTTTCTATTCTGTGTAATAATATTATTTCCAAATCTTTAGTAAACCAACACAAATTTATTATCTTACAGTTCCCATAAATCAGGATTCCAGGTTAATTGGGTTAGCTCTCCTTCCAGTATTACTATGCTGAAATAAGGGTATTGGCAAGAGGTTACAATTCCACATGAATCCTAAGGTCCTCTTCCAAGCTTAAATGATTTGGAGCAGAATTATTTCTTAGGATGGTAGACTAAAATTCCCATTTTCTTGCTGTATGTCAGCTAGAAGTCATTTTAGTCTTCATTAAACCATCAACCATTCTCTATCAAAAGGATCTTTTCACATGATGGCATTTTATTTTTTCAAAGTCAGCAGAAGAACTTCTTATATATTTAAAAACTTGCAAGAAGCACACAGCTCCTTTCCTAGGCTCACTTCATTGAACCAGTCCCACTCAGGAAAATCTATTTTTAATTCATTTTTCAACTGATTTGGGACCTTTACTTACATTAAGAAAAGCTTTTCCCCTTGTTATACATGCATGCTCTAGTATGGAAACAGATAATATATTATATATAATATTATAGGCTATATATTACAAGAAAAAAATCTATCATATTTCCAATCCTTCCTGACTCCAGGAAAGGGGATTATATATACCATGAAGCAGGAATTTTTAATTTTTATTTCTTCTTTTTAGTTATATATGACAGTAGAATCTACTTTGATATATTTATTCAAGCATGGAATATATCTTATTCTAATTAGGATCCCAGTCTTGTGGATGTACACAATGGTGAGATTCACTGTAGTGTAATCATGTATGCACATAGGAAAGTTATGTCAGATTCATTCCACTCTTTCCTATTCCTAATCCCCCTATAGGGCAGTACATTTTATGTCTCAAGAATTCTAAGTACAACAAGTATTCACCTAGCAATGAGAAAGTAACTATTGGATGAGTAAAAGAGAAAAACAAATAGCACATATATGTTTAAGGAAGATGTGTATAAGACAAAGCCTAACCTGCTGATACTTCAAACTAAGATAAACCATTTTTTTAAATGATAGCTTTTTTTTATCTTAGCCTAATTGCAGTAGATGAAAGCTTACTATAAGGATATTTATTAGCACTCATTATGTGCTTTTGCAAGTTTATTTCATTTAACCTCCACAAAGACCTAAAGAGAAATATGTTTTCTCATCATTCTGAGATTATGCTTATGAGTGCTCAAAGTAGCACATAATTAGGGAAAGAGTTCAACTAGTCTTAACTCGGGTCTTCTGTTTCTTAGTCCACTACATTTCTATTAAAACATAGGTCTTTCAACTTACCTGCTCTCTACATTAGGCTTCACTAGCATAGTTAAAGGTAGTATTAAAGCATTGCCCTCATAGACTATAACATGTATTTGATCAGACAACCCTGTCATTAGAAAACATATGAAATAATGAAAAATACTAAGTATTAATAGTAAAGTTTCAGACATATTCATAGTACTATACAATATAAAGCATACTTTTATTGTAGATTTCATCATTCTTCCATTCTCTGTTTCCATACTAGAGCATGAACCACTTGAGGTCAGGAACTGAACTGAATTCTATTTTGTACTCACAAAAACTAGCATAGAACATAGTATATAATAATATTATAGGCTATGAATTATGTTTTTTTAAAAAAATTTACCCAAAGGGTAATTTTACTCTGTGATAATTGCAGTAAATCTTTTACTAAGCATGTTCTTTTATAACAGAAGTGCTAGATTATAACAAGAACTAGTAAGAATTTTAAAGTTGATGATCAGATGGTATATAGAAATGGGTCTTAAAACCTAGAATGAAGTTGCATTCAAAAAGGAATACCAAAGAAAAATAAGAAAACAATATTCTATATATTAATGAACTGAGAATAATTAATATGACAGCTGTGTCCTTGAGAAGCTTGTAGTTTCATGGGAGAGAGCGCACTAAACAGAAATTGTGAAAGAGTATTAAGAATGTGCCAATAGAGTGTCTGTTATGATGGCATTAAAGAAGTGACTAGCTCTGATTGAAAGAGTATGAACAAATATAACTTTGCCAGTTCTATGTTAGTATTTAATAGAAAAAGACATAGCCACTTTAATTAAATTACTATGGGTAGAAGTTTATTCGGGAACAAAGAAAAATATGTCCCTTTGTGTTCAATTTCTAAGACAAGGGAACCATAATTAGAAATTAAATGCTGAATACACATAGGAAAGATTCATTCTCTTAGATTAAAATTACTTGAAATGTCTGCTTTATTAGATCAGTGGAGAAGATAGTTGTCCGAAAGTAGTGAAAATTTTATATACCAATGTAAAACATTATATATGTACATATATATAATAACTGAATATATATTCTATATACCATGAGGAAATAGAGATTTTTATTAACTAAATATTTACTTCTTAAATAATTTTCAACATAAATGCTCAAGCTGTAAAACTTCAATCCTAATAACATTTTTTAAAAATATCTATCATATAGAAAGGTCTTTAGTAAAAGAAGGTCATATAAATTGTATAATAAAAGGCAAATCAGATATTCTGCTATGAATATGACACAAGAGGTTTTACATGGAAATAAATCCACACATTGTTACTGATCCTAATAAGCCATCTCTATTTTCATTCTAAAAATGTTTTTAGTTTGTAATTAATCATTCTGTAAAGTGATTTTTTTCTTAAAGCCAAAAGAAAATGTTTCTTTTCATCTATCTGGCAATTCATCAATACGATCTGATCAAATCACTATTTCCATAAGATTCAGAGACAGCAGCATATTTACATGCATTAAATATAATTGCTATTGCTACAATATAAAAATAAATGTGTTTTTTCCTTACTATTTACAGGAAAAACATTTTTAAAATTATGTTTGGATATAATGAGCTTGGTTGGACCCAATAAATCTGTGAGTACAAGATATTCAATTCCTCCTTTGCATCCAGCAAGGTAGCATTGGTTTAAATTATAACTGAACTCCAGATGGGCTTATTTATATATAGTTTTTCTGCTGGTGTATTTTAACACCTTGCTGCTTTAGTTAAGTTTGAACCACTGTAACAAAGATCTGACAAGAAAATGAAGAGAAAAACTATATTTTAGCTCACATATTAAGAGTGTCAGTCCATAGTCAGCTGACACTGCTCTGAACCCAAGGTGAGACAGAATATAATGTCAGAAGGGCATGCAGAGGAAATCTGCTCAGTTTATGAGATCCAGGAAGAGAAGGAACTCTGCACTCTAGGAACAAAATATTAATCCCAAAGTCATGCCCACAGTGACCTACTTTGTTAAGTCACACCCTACCTACCTCAATTGCTGCCCAACTAATCCACATCAGTGGATTAATCCATTGATTATAGTTTTCATAATCTACTCATTTTGCTTCTGAACATTCCTGCTTGGTTTCACATATAAGTTTTCACCTCATATTCAAACCATAACATTTTTCCCCTGGCACCCAAAAGTTTATGAAAATCTCAAAATGCAAAATACATTTACTGCATTTCCAAGATCACCAAAGTTTTAACAGTTCCAGGATTACCCAAATGTCTAAACCAAAATCTGTTCTGAAACTCAAGGAAAACTATTTTCTATGAGCCTCTGTAAATATCAAAAGCAAGTTACATATATATCCAATACATAATTGCACAGAGTAAACATTTCCATGCCAAAGGGGAAAGATAAGAACATAGAAAAAAGACATGGGACCAAACCAAGACCAAAATCAAGCTTGGCACACAGTTCTGTAGGTCTACATCCAGCATCTGGACACAAGGCATTGTGATGTTCCCTCCAAAGGACTTATATAGATCTGTAGATAGAGAGATCCTCTCCATATCCTTTCTGGTAAACCACACATGGCCTCTCTCTTGGCTTGTTTTTGCTTGATTTATTCAGCTTTCCTCAGCAGACATTCCATGATACTGGCATATCTTAATCTCAAGTATCTTCACTGCAGCTTTGGATTGCTTTTCACATATCCATGCATTACCCCCTCAGGGGTACCTGCATGGATTTAAACTATTTTACTCTTTGCCTGGCCTCCCAACCCTTCCTTAGAAATCTAGGTGGAAGCCATGATGACCCCCTAATTCTACCAGTCAATTCTTACAGAACCAGCACAACCACATACATGACACCAAGTTCTGCCACCATCTCAAGCAGTAGCCAGACCTCCTGGGACCATGACTTCAGTGGCCTCTGAGAGCCTGCGTGGCTGAACATGGTGAAACAACTTCTTAGGCCCCCTAGTGCAAGTATAGTGCCCTGCAGTCTCTTTGAAAAATAGTTTTTACTTTAATACCACTGAGCCTATGATCAGTGTGGACTTGCCAATCCTGAGATGCCTTCAAGCCAGCTTTATTATTTTCTCTGTATAATATACCTCCTTAGAGGTTATAATCTCTTCAACAAAATCTTACTTGGCCCCAGTTTTACATGCATTTTTCTGGCCAAAGTACAAGCTTTGCATATCTTTCTGCTCTGCTTTATGCTACTAAAAGCTGCCCACCATATCTATGCTGCTGCCTGAATTCTTTGATGCCTTGAAATTTTCTAGACTAACTATTCCACCAGCTTTAAATTCAGTCTCACAAAATATCTTAGGACATGGACAAATTGTAGACAATGTCTTTGCCAGAATGTAACATGAATGGCCTCCAGTACAATTTCCAATACAGACCTTCACCTCTAAAACTTTATGAATGCAGTCTTTACTTCCACAGTAATGCGATTGGCATTCTTGTCTTTTGAACTCCTATCAGAATTGCCAAGTAAGCTCTGCTTTCAAAATTCTAAGGCTTCCCCAGCCTGACTCTCCAAACATTATCAAACTCCTTATGCAAACTGGTTCTGAATGCTTCCAAACCATGTAGTCAAGTTGGTTACAGCACAGACCCCTATTTCTTGGTACCAGTTTCTGTTTTAATCAACTTTGCTTTCCTGTGACCAAAAGACTCAACAAGAACAAGTTACAATAAAAGTTTATTTTACATTGAAGTTTCAGATTTTCAGTCCATGGTTTACTGACTCCACTATTCTTGTCCCTATGTGAGGCAGAGCATCATGGTGGAAGTGTATGGTGGAAGAAAGCTGCTCGGTTCATGACAACCGGGACACAGAGAGAGCTCCAATCATCAAGAACAAAATATAAACCCAAAATGCATGCCACTAATGACCTATTTCTTCCAGTAAAACCTTACCTGCCTAGAGTTACCTCCCAATTTATCAACTCAAGTGGATTAATCCCTTGATTGGTTTATAGCTTTCATAATCTAATCATACCACCTCTGAACATTCTTGCATTGCCTCCTATATGAGTTTGGGGGGAGCAATTCATATTCAAACCATAACACTCTAATACTACCTAAGTTTTCTCAATGAATATTTTGTTCAGTAAAGAATGAACAAACGTGTTCGTGGTTGACCAATCCATAATCAATTAGTCACAGATTAGATTTTTAAGAAGTCAGAGACATTTTAGATACACATATCTCTGAACTTGTAATTAAGGATATGGAAGATAATTACTTGCTCTAATACAAAATAGCAAACCATTATACTGACCCTTTTTTTAAAAAAATAGTTGTATATGAACTCAATGCCTTTTTTTAAAAATGTGGCACTAGGATTGAACTCAGTGCCTCACACTTGTGAGGCAAGTGCTCTACCACTGAGCTACAACTCCAGCCCTTGAACCATTTTTTTCATTGTTCATTTCCTATATTCTTATCAAGATGTTTCTGAAACTTAAGAAGGAATAAAAGTGCATTGTATCAGAACTATGCTAGACTTTATCTAACAGTGCAGGAAATCAATGTCAGGGTTTTGCCATCTCCAAAGTATATACACTGTAATTATAAAATTACGGATCAAAGAGCTTGACCAGAGTAGTGTGTGGATACAGTAGGTACTCTATTATTGAAAAATAGGAGAGAAATTTCTGTATAACTTGAATGCTATGTCCCACCCTAAGCAGTGATTTACAATAACTATTGAATCCTCAGTTACCAATGTCAACCTGTATCCTAGGTCCAAACTTGAAATGTTGGATATTCCCTTTTTCCTCATGTGTAACTACACAAGAAAATGGTTGTAGATTCCTTTGGATAAAGATTAAAGAGCAAATCCTTTATGCACTTGTCATTGTGTTACAGAGTTCTTCCTCATAAGCATCTAGAATCTTCAATCAATGGATCTGGACCTGTAAATGGTCTCACATTCCAAATTTAGGCATGAGGTCATGACTTTCTATTGAAGAAGTTAGTCTCACCTTCATAATCATTCATCCTTTATTATTTTTGATTGCATAGAATGAGCAATGTCCTTTTTGATTGCTTATCTGTATTGTCCTTGGGCATGTAAATATTAAGCATTTCTATAGCTCTCTGCAGGCCAGGCTATTCAAGGTACCTTTTCTTTTTCTTCCTTCTTTTTTGTGTAGTGGGGATTGAACTTAGGGACACTTTATCACTGAGCTATGCCCCAGTTCTTTTCATTTTTTTGTTTCTTTCTTTCTTTATTACATACATGACAATAGTGGAGTACATTACATTCATAATTATCCATTCACAGCACAGTTTTTGTAACTCTGTATATAAAGTATGTTCACACCAAATTATGCCATTATACATGAGCTCTCTTATTTTTTTGCATTACAATCCTTAATACACCTTTATACCACCATTTATCATATCTCTGTTTGTATATAAGGTATGTTGACTCCAATTTCACAACTTCATACATGTATTTTGTATAATGATGACCGTCTCCTTCCACCATTCTTGCTATTCCCCTTCTCCCTCCGTTTTCCTCCCACCCCTATTCCCTATCTAGAGGTAATTTTCCTCCCATGCTCTCCCTCCCTACCCCTCTTTGAGTCACTCCCCTTATATCAGAGAAGACATTCGGAATTTGTTTTTTTGGGGAGGGGATTGGCTAACTTCACTTAGCTTAATCTTCTCTAATGCCATCCATTTCCCTGCAAATGCCATGATCTTATTCTTTTTAATGCTGAGTAATATTCCATTGTGTATAAATTTTTCAATTTTTATTTCATAACTGTTGCTGACAGTTATGCTAAGTTCCTAAGGCTGGTCTCAAACTTGTGATCCTCCTGCTTCAGCCTCCAAGTTGTTGGAATTACAGGCAAGCCCTGCCACACCCAGCTACAGGCTACCATTTCTACCTTGACTCTTCCTTTTGTCTATTAGTATTACTATTATTACAGTTATTGGCACTTATTACTTGTATAAATTATTGTATTTCACTGTGGCATTTCCATCTATGCATATAATGTCCTTTGAGCATATCCACCCTTTCTGCTACCCTCATTACCTGACCCATTCTTCCCTTATAATTCCATTTCTACTTTCATGTCTTCTTTTTTTGCCCTAGATTTCACATTTTAGAGAAAATGTGCTCTACCTGTCTGAGTCTTGCTCATATCATGTAACATATTGATCTTGAGTTCACCTTGCTTGTATTTTTTTTTGTGGTACTGGAGATTGAACCTAGGACCTCACCCATACTAGGCTAGTGTTCTGCCATTTAGCTACATCCCTAGGTACACCTTGCCTCTTCTTATTGTAATTGTGCCCACCACACTTCTGATAAAAATATCTCTACTTTGCACTTATTAATTTGGAATTCTATATTTTTCACTGATATCACAGTAAGTTCTATAGTAATATCTCATATATTCAACATGTAATTTTAGAAGACAGCCACAACTGATCCTTAAAAAGATATTGTCACAACACCAATGCATTCCTTCTCTCTCTCTTATCAGTGGAGGATTTGTTCAGACATCCTACGAAATAGGGATACCTGGAGGGTTTTCTGGTCTCTCCTTAATATAGCCACACAAGCATGCCCACTTTTCTGAGCCTCTGATTTCTTTTGTCTCCTGTTTGCCAGATAAGTTCTGCCATTTCTACTTTATTTTATGAAATGCAAAGATGTTTTCAAGCCTACAAGTGGCAATTTAATAATATATCAGCAGCATATCCTTTAGTCCTTACTCATTGCCAAGTTATTAAATCTGGTATCCAAGGACTGTGCCCTTATATTGATTCACTCTTCCTTATCTAACTTCATATTTTGTATCGTTTGAACCATAACTCATGAGCTTTTGATACACACACACACAAACACACACACACACAAACACACACACACACACACACACTTGTTTTACTCTGGTTGGTATGTGCTGGCAAGATCTTGCAGCAATTTCAGGGTACAGCAGACTTTTTTCTTTGGGGGACCCATTAATTTTTCAACTGGTTTATGTTGTAATTTGACTTTGACTCAAATTAATGTATTTTTACCCTGGGGCAATTAAATAGACATAGAAGGAACAGATCTTACCTTTAAGAAAAGAGTCCTGTGTATCTATTGAGATAATCATGTAATTCTGTCTTTAAGTCTATTGATGTAGTGAATTACATTTAATGATTTCCATATGTGGAACCAACTTTGCATTCCTGGACTGAAACCCATTTGATCATGGTGTATTATCTTTTTAATGTGTTTTTGTATGAGATTTTTCAGTATTTTATAAGAATTTTTGCATCTACATTCATCAGGTATATGGGCCTGAAGGTTTTTTTCCTTGATGTGTCTTTTGTCTGGTTTTGGTACCAAGGTGATACTAGTTTCATAGAATGAGTTTGGAAGGGTTCCCTCCATTTCTATTTTATGAAATAATTTGAGGAGGTTTGGCGTTAATTCTTTTTTGAAAGTCTGGTAGAACTTTGTTGAGACTCCCTGCAGTCCCGGGCTTTTATTTGTTGGGAGGCTTTTGATGGTATATTCACTTTCATTGCTTGAAATTGATCTATTTAAATTTTTATGTCCTCTTGGTTCAATTTTGGTAGGTCATAAATCTCTAGAAATTTGTTAGTGTCTTCAAGATTTTCTGTTTTACTAGAGTATATGTTTTCAAAATAGTTTCTTTTTTTGAGAGAGAGAGAGAAAACTTTAATATTTATTTTTCAGTTTTCAGTGGACACAACATCTTTGTTTGTATGTGGTGCTGAGGATCGAACCCAGGATGCACGCATGCCAGGTGAGCAGGCTACCACTTGAGCCACATCCCCAGCCCATCAAAATAGTTTCTTATTATCCTCTGTATTTCTTTTTTAATTTTTAGTTTTTAATAGATCTTTATTTATTTATACATGGTGCTGAGAATCAAACTCAGTGCCTCACACATGCCAGACAAGTGTGCTACCACTGAGCCTTAGCCCCAACCCCTTCTCTGAATTTCAGTGGTGTTTGTAGTGATATTTCCTTTTTATCACAAATTTTAGAAATTTGAGTTTTTCATTCTTTCTCTTGGCTAGCATAGCTATTTATCCGACATTTAATAAAACACAACCTCCATTCATGTCCCAAACATTAGAAAAGCTATAGATAGTAGAAAAATACCTCAATATTGCAGAAGCTATATGCATTAAATCGAAGGCCAACATTATTCTAAATGGAGAAAAACTGAAGGCATTCCTGCTAAAACCTGGAAAAATACAGGGATGTCCTATTTCACAATTTCCATTCAACATAGTTCTTAAATCTCTAGCCAGAGCAAATAGGAAAAAGAAAGAAATTAAACACTATACTATTTGCTAATGACATGATCTTATATTTAGAAGGCCCAGAAAACTTCTAGAACTCATAAATGAATTCAGCAAAGTAGCAGGATATAAAATTAACACCCACAAATCAATTTTGTTTGTATACACCAATGATGAATAAGCCAAAAGAGAAATTAGGAAAACTACCTCACTCACAATAGACTCAAAAAAATTAAATAAAATATTTGGGAATCAACTTAACAAAAGAGATGAAAGACATCTACAATGAAAACTACAGAACACTAAAGAGACAAAGTGAAAAAAGACCTTAGAAGGTAGAAAGATCTCCCATATTCTTGGATAGGCAGAATTAATATTCTCAAAATGGCCATACTACCAAAAGCACTATACAGATGCAATGTCTGTTAAAATTTTAATAATATTATTCATAGAAATAGAAAAAGCAATCATGAAATTCATTTTGAAAAATAAGAGGACCAGAATAGCCAAAGCAATCCTGATCAAGAAAGGTCAAGGAAGAAGTATCACAGTACCAGACCTTAAATTGTACTAGAGAGCTACGATATAAAGCTAACAAAAACAGCATGATTTTGGCACTGAAACAAACATGAAGTCCAATGGAATACAATAAAAGACACAGAAACAAACTCACATAAATACAGTTTTCTGATACTAGAAAATGATGACATAAACATTTATTGGAGAAAAGATATCCTCTTCAACAATTGGTGGTGGGAACACTGGAAATCCATATGTAGTGGAATGAAATTTAAACCCCTATATGTCACCCTGCACTAAATTCAACTCAAAGCAAAGAAAAGACTTAGACATTAGAACAGAAACCCTACATCTACTACATATTCTGGTTGGCTATCGTGTTGGCTTTGGAACTGACTTCTTCAACAAGACTCCTACAGCTCAAGAAATAAAATCAAGAATCAATAAGGGGCATCATGTCGAACTAAAAAGCTTCTTCACAGCAAAGGAAACAAGAGTGCAAATGGAAAGCCTACAGAATGGGTGAATATCTTTGCCACCTGCACTTCAAATAGAGCATTAATCTCCAGGATATATACAGAACTCAAAAAACTTAACATAAAAAAATCAATTAACAAATGGAAAAAGGAACTGAAGAGATAATTCAGGGAAGACAAAGTATGAATGGTGAACAAATATATGAAAAAGTGTTCAAGATTTCCAGCAATTAGAAAGATGAAAATTAAAACTACACTGAGAATTAATCTCACTCCAGTCAGAATTGCGAAAACCAAGAATACCAATAACAATGCTGGAGAGAATGTGGGGGGGGAGATTCATTCATACATGCTGGTGGGACTGCAAATTGGTGCAACCACTCTGGAAATCAATATGGAGATTCCTCAGAAAACTTGGCGTGGAACCACCATTTGACCCAGCTATCCCACTCATTGGCATATACCCAAAGGACTTAAGGTCAGAATACTATAGTGGCATCGCCACATCAATGTTTATACCAGCTTGTTGAGAGCCACAGCCAAGTCGGGGTGGCACCTGGCATTTTGCCAGAGGGAGCGGTTGAGAGGTGACGCCAGCAAGCCATTGAGATGATGTTGGTTAAGCTGTATATTCAGTTGTATATAGACCTTTGCTGTCCAGCAATAGGGTGGCTCCTGCTGCCTTGGGCACCCGCTACTTTGGAGTTCCTGTTGAATTCTTGTGGGGTTTCAAAGAGTTTGCGGGGAGCCCGGTGGAGGGTGAGAGTGTTCCCGGGGAGCGTGTGTGGAGTGCTGGTGGAGTTCAGGCAATAAAGGAGTTGCTGTTTGAACCTACAAGTGCTTCGTGGTGGCTCAGTTATTTGTGCCCAGCCAGACTGCAGCATCAGCTCAATTCACAATAGCTAGGCTATTGAACCAACCTAGGTTCCTTTCAACAGATGAATGAATGAAGAAAATATGGTATAGATACACAGTGGACTATTATTCAGATATAAATAATGACTTTATGACATTTACATGAAAATGGAAGGATCTGGAGACTATTGCGCTAAGTGAAATAAGTCAATTCCCCAAAATCAAAGGTCCAATGTTCTATCTGATATGTGAATGCTAACACATAAAATGGGAAGCAGGTAAGAATAGAAGTTCAGTGGATTAAATAAAAGGGAATGAAGGGAATGAGGTTATGAAATAGGAGAGTTAGTGGAATGAATCTGACTTAACTTTCCTATGTACATATATGAATACACCACAGTGAATCTCTATATCATGTACAACCACAGACTGGGATCCTAATTAGAATAAGACATAGTCCATGTTTGTATAAATATGTCAACATATACTCTACTATCATGTATAACTAAAAAGAACAAATTAAACAAATGAAGAGTCATCTGCATTTTCTTTTAGAAAAGTAGTGAGCTAACCTTCAGAGAGGGCTATTTTAATACATGCAAAAGGTTGAAGATAACATGGTGATTTAAGATTTTTAAGGTCACAATGGAAATATCTCAATCCCAAATCCTAAGTCCCAAGATCACAACATTTCCCAATCAGGGTCCTGACTTTGGCATTTCAGATTTTCATTAGATGAGAATTCAACATTCTCTGGAGTGTTGATTCTATTATAATTAAGTACTAGGCCTGATCATCACCATTTTATATCCTCTAGCTTCGGGAGATGATCTTCTCTAGATGCTGCCAAAGAAACCCTCCAGCTTTCAAATTTAAATTTATACTGTTAATTAATCACCCTCAGCCTTTCATTGTCTTTCTCCAATGCACAGATACAGCAATCTACTTCAAAAGTTCTTGTAATTACTCTTCCTCACTGCTTCCCCAAAATTTTTAAAATACCTGAAATATCACACCCTTCAGGTCATTTCTTTCCTTCAGTATTTAGTCACAATTAGTTCATTATCAAAGGAAATTTTATTGTACAACAATCACAAGCCAGAGGCTGTCAGTCATTCATCTACTACCATTACCTATAACATTGGAGAATCTCTTCCTAGGACACTTCCAACTGTTATATGTTACATTCGTCAAGAAACAGATTCTAATATTCTCAGATTTGCATGTAGGAGTTTATTTCATAACAAAAATTATGAGTGGGGGAGGGAAGTAAGTTTGGGAAGAGGGAGATAAAGGATTGTGAGAAAGTTACAACAAAAACCTCAATTGATCCTAGAACAGCAATTCATAGTTCTCCTTCCTTGAGACAAGGGAGCCAGGACTTTATGCCCCATTATTGATTAGTCATTGAATGTGGCTTGATTCCATGTAGGAAACATGAACTTCAGTGTGACATTTTTTTTTTGCCTGAGAACATTTTTCAGAAAAGGATTCAGGTGAGAGCCATCAGTCACAAACACCCCAGACAACCAGGGTCATTATTTTTTCGTCCTAAAGGGGAGATAGGGGTGGATTAGCCTGAACCCTCTAAAACTTCCAAAAGATTTACGATATTACAGAGATGATAAGGAAGCTTTAGGATTTAACGCAATGAAATAGCTTACAATGGTGATTCTAAGAAATATGGTAATTTTAAAGGAAAGATAATTTTAGGGCAGGTGGTATATATGATCATCCTTGACCAGGATAGGGTGCCCTGCTCATATTTAAAACAGGTCAATGTCCCTGACAGCTTTGTCACATTGTAAAATCCTCAATATTGTGTAAAGTATAATATGAACCTATAGTTGTAATTTAAAGGGCTTGTACTGGATTTGACTTAGGTTTTTATAAAAGATTTTGCTGGGGAAAATGTCCTTCTCCTGATTATCATATTCCAAACAGGCTCTTTGCTAGCCAGGCATTTAACAGCACTTAATGCTATGCTTCAGGCCCTCCTTAAAGTATTTCTTCAACCCTTTCTTCTTGCAGTTACCATATTTCAACTCACCATACAATACCCACTAGGTATATGTAATAATTTTCTGAGAAATGATTATTAAAATTTCTGAGAGAGGAGATTATAATATTTAAAAAGAAAAAAACTTAGAAAGATTGATAAACTGGGCAAACTTTGCTCTTTCTCAGGTGAATATATAATTAAGGAATTAGCCTTATTCTTTAATGTAGCAAGGTGGTCTACCATATCTTAAGAACAAGTAGAAAGAGGAAAGAGAAGCTAATTTTAATCTGTGTGAATAATAGAATCCTAAATTGTTCCTATAAAACAAAAAAAATCCACTATTTGTCTTTATTTTTCCTTAGTTCAAATATCTCTCAAATATTAAGTAATTTGAAAAATCTCTGCAATGGCAATATGGTTATTCAAGTGAAAAATTAGCACTTTAAGGGACTTCCAAGCTCACAATGAAATGTTTCTTATAACAATCTCCTCACCGTTAAATTGGATTCACTTTCAAGTCAGTCTCCTTTCAGGCAAAATTACCACATGTAATTAGCTTACACAGAGACTTGCTCTAGCCAAATTAGGCTGTCACTTTATATACAAAGTATATTCTTACTGGAAGGGTCAGAAACCCTCATAATTATAATTGCAAAAGATTTCTCTAATGATAATAATACTCTTGTCTTTAATAGGACTGAGTTTTAGTTTCAACTAAGGTCTAGTCATGCAAGCTATAATGTATGGTTGGAAATGGGATAGGCAGAAATGAGTACCTTTGTGAAACAAACTACACCTGACCTACTCACATTCAGAATGGTTTGTTAAAGTTTGTTTTTTCTCTCCCTTCCTATACTTTGAATTATTTCCACAACCAATAAGTAATAACTACAAAAGTCCATAGCAGTTGAACATAAGTGTTTCTAAACTTCTGACTAGGACAAAAATTCCTTGGGATTAACTGACATCAATAAATTAAATATTTCATGTTAAAAGAATACAAACCATGAAGAGAGAAGTGTAGGTCTAGAGGGAGAATAACACTGCTAAATGAAAACAATATTCTCAAGCAGGTTATACCTTAATTGGGATGTGTAAGACTTAAAATAAAATGATTCTATGAAGGCAGTAGAACCTATGCTTTTATAGGCAATAAAGAATATCTTCTAAATAGTTCCACTTTGGGAGACTTATAATTACTTTTAAAAATTAGCATCAATTTTAAATGAGACAGAGAAACAGAATCATCTGTACAATTTAAATGGGAGCAAACACATAAATATGAGAGCGATGATGTCATTCAGTAGAAATAAGTACACCTTAAAAGAATGACATATTTACAAGGAGAAATAATGGTGGTAAGTTAATGAAAAATCACACCTTCAGTTTATTGCTGGAATGGCCCATGATGCCAAATCTACACAATATATTGATGGCCATGATGTCCCTGCTTGCTACAAAAGCACTTAGGCTGTTATGGTTTGGATGTGAGTTGTCCTCCCAAAAAGCTCATGTGTGAGACAATGCAAGATGGTTCACAGGAAAAATGGTTGGGTTGTGAGAGTATTAACCCAATCAGTGGAGTAATCCCCTAATAGGGATTAATTGAGTGGTAACTGAAGTAGTAGGGTGTCACTGGAGGAGGTGGGAATTGGGGCATTGTTTTGGGATATATTTTTGTGTCTGGAGAGTGGAAGCTCTCTGTTTCTTGATCACACTGTGAGCTGCTTCCCTCTGTCACACACTGTGCCATGATATTTACCCTCATCTCAAGCTCCAAGAAATAGAGCCAGCTTTCTATGGACTAAGACCTCTGAAACTGAATCCTTAAATAAACTTCTCCTCATCTATAATTGTGCTGGTTGGGTCCTTTAGTTACAGCAGCTGAAAAAGCTGGCTAAAACACATGTTAACACGTTTACTTCTACATTCCAAAACACATTCTGACACATCTTCTTAGTAGAAACTAGTTACATTATATATATATATATATAATTAATAAATACAACATTATTCATTATTATAGATAGATAGATGATAGATAGATAGATTGATAGATTTTTCTCATTGTGAAAGGAAACTGAGAAACTCTTAGATTTGGAAAGGGCATTTAGAAAATATGTTGGATAGCCTAAAATTATAAAGTTCCTCTAGGTCAGAAAAGAAGATTTTGAGGCCAATCATAAATTAAAGTTTCTCAACAAGATCTAAGCAGGAATCTTCAGGAAATACGGTTTGTATAGGAAGAGGAGGATAGGGGATTTCAGGAAAAAGTTGTTCACTAAAAAAGAAAAAAAGAATAAAAAATTGAATAATGAGATTGATCCTTTTTTAGAAATGGGAGAAACTTTTAAATTTCTGTTGAATCATTTTACTGGAAGTAATAGGTATGCAGATAATTTAGAAAATGTGAAAAAATGAGATAATATTTAATGTTGATGACATTTTCATTGTAGAATAAAAAGGTAAAATCATAATACAATATTTGGTTTTGCAGTTAATAACATTTAAATAGTTGCAACAATGTAAATATTGAATGATGACTTAACAAAATGTGATTATATATGGGGAGGATGGATGGAAGACAATTGATGAAAAATAAGTGAAATGATTTAAGAATAATAAGCTTTAATCATCTAAAAATGACATTATTTATTTCTAATGAAGATATTAAGAAATATAAGAAAATTGTATAATTTATAAATATAAATTTTTAGCCCATAGAAAAAGTAGAAGATATGAGTAAAAGGTGGGACTACTGGCTTCAGGGATTCTTTTAAACTTTAGTGTATTATTTGTCTTTTAAATCTAACTGCATGCAATTCTTTAGTAAAATTATGTTTAGAGGACTCAAGTAGCAACATCACACATAATCTGTCACAATTTGATATAAAATATCATAAAACTACAATATTAGTTTAAGTAATTACTACTATTTTAGATCACGTGCTCTTCACAGCTTTTCCCCAAATGTATTTATTTATTTCATTGAATTAAAAATATACATTTAATATAATTCCATGCTTTTCATTTATTATTACAGCCCAAGAAGTAATCTGTTTAACCTGTCAATATTCAGAATATTTAATATCACTTCATTGAACATATGTTCCCCAAACTATTTAAATATTACATTATCCGTGATGAACAAATTTATACTCAATATTCATCACTATAAATAATAATTAAACAATTTTGTGTGCATGATTTTTATATTCTTTATATTTTACATTTATCTGAAATGATTATTAATATGCCTAAGAGAGGAAATTGTATTTTTAAAAAGAAAAACTCAGAAATATTAATAAACTGGGCAAACTTTTCTCCTTCTTGGTTAAGTATTTAAGAAATAACTGCTCCCTTCAATAGAGTACGGTGGTCCACCTTACCTAAAGAACAATTGGAAAGAATAAAACAGAATTTTAATGTGTAGAAATAAGTCAATACTGAATTGAAACCTACATGATTTGATACATCGATTAATGAGAATTATGAGTAATAAACTTATTGTTTTATCTGACAAATTTTTAGAGATTGCTAAATATTTACTCCCATTCATAACATTCATATATATTATGCACCAAACAACAGAGCCCTAAATAAGTGAATAAAATATTGACAGAAGTAAATGGAGAGATATACAATTTTACAGTAGTAATGGGATACTTTAATACCCTGCTTTCAATAATAAATGGAACATTCTGACAAAAGTTTGTAAGAAAAGAGGATACAAACAACACTATAAAACAATTAGAACTCATATACATCTGTGAAACACTTCATCTAAAAGGAGCAAAACGTTCTTCTCAAGTGCACACAGAACATTCTCCAAGAGAGATCAAAAGTTAAGTCAGAAGGCAGGGCATAATGACACAAACCTATAATCCCAGCAGTTTATGAGGCTGAGGCAGGAGGATGGCGAGTTCAAAGCCAGACTCAGCAAAAGCGAGGTACTAAGCAACTCAGTGAGACCTTGTCTCTAAATAAAATACAAAATAGGCTCCTGAGTTCAGTTCTTGGTACCAAAAAAAAAAAAAAATTAGTCACAGACTTGGTAAATATGAAAGAATTGAAATTTTACACAATATCTTCTCTAACCATAATAGAATAAAGGAAGAAATCAGAAAAAAAGGAACCCTAGAAATTTCACTTACATGTAAGAAATAAACAAAATAATCTCACACAAACAATGGGTCAAAGAAGATATCAAAAGGAAATTTAGAAAACATTTACAGGTATGAAAAAGAAAACAGCATACTAAAATATATGGGATGCACTGTAAACAATACTCAGAGAAAATTTCATAGCAGTAAATATAGAAAAAAGTTTTCACAACAATACCTTAAAGAAAAAGAAGAGTAAGCTAAAACCAAAGATAGCAGAATAAATAGAATAATAAATATAAGAACAAAGAAAATAGATAATATGAAAAATAGATAAAACAAAAACTGAGTTTATTCATTGAAATGTGATTAAAATTAATATTTACTGGACTAAGGAAAAGGAAAATAAATTTCTAAAATCAGAAATGAATGTGGGAATAAGTGTTGTGGACTTTACAGAAACCAAAAGAATTATAATAAAATACTATATACAATTCTAGGATAAAAAATTAGTTACCCTAGGTGAAATGAACAAATTCTAATAAACACATAAACTATTATATGTGACTCAGCAAGGAAAGAAAAAACTGAACAGACCTACACCAAGATTTTACCAGTGATCAAAATACTTACAAGAAGGAAAATCTCATCAAAAGATGGTTTTCCTGGAAATTATACTGAATATTTGAAGAAAAATTAACATCTTTTTAATATATAAAAGAGGAGAGAATGCTTTCTAAGACATTCTATGAAGCCATTAATTATCATGATACCAAAGACGAATATTTAAAAACTACAGATTAATATATTTTATGATCATAGATGCAAAAAGCCTTATCAAAATACAAGCAAATATCCAGCAGAATATTATATAGATTTTATATCACAGTCAAAGTGGATTTACCCAAATGTTGAGGATGTGGAGAAAATGAAACTGTCATGAATTGCTAGTAGGAAAGTAAAATGTGGAAAACAGTTTAGTTGTTTCTCAAAAAAAAATGAACATAGAATTTCTTTGTGCCCTAGCAACTTCACTCCTACAAATGTACTCAATAGAATTAAAAACAGGTACTCAAACAAAAGCATGCACATGCACATTTATAGCACTAATGTTGATAATACTCGAATGGTGAATAAAAGCCCAAAGTTCAGTAAAGGATGAATAAATTGTGATACATGCAATCTAACCTAAATGAATTTATCAAACAAATTTTGATACATAAAATGTAATAGTAATTCATCCACAAAATGGGATAAAGTAATGCATGTTGCCTCATGTAGGATCCTTACAAGCATTTTTATAATTAAAACAGCTTTGATGCAAATATCAGTAATTATGTAATTTCAGTCTTATGAATCATCTAGTATATGTAATAACATAGACACAATAGTATTCATTTTTAGGGAGTGAGAGAAGAGTGAACTAGGGAGTGATTACTTAAGGTTGTGTTTTGGGGTGATTAGAACATTTTGGAACCAGATATAAAGTGATGTTTACAGAGAATTTAACATTTTCAAATAATAAATGGTTAATTTTATGCAAAGTTAGTATTATATCAATTTAAAATATTCTGGCATTTTTATTCTTTCAGATTAATTCAAAAGAGTTTTGCCAAAGTGCTTCCCCTAAATATATGACTACGTTTTTTAGAAGTGAATTAAAATTATATGTTGGTTATGTAAATATTAATATATTTTCTCTTCCATAATAAGTTTTTCTATCCAAAAATATGGTATGTTCCTTTATTTTTTCAAGTGTTCTTAATATTTTCATAAATTTTATTTTACTCACTACAACTAAAATTTGTTTTTCTTGTTGCAACTTTTCCAATATAAAGAGTTTAATTGGTAATTTGCTAATTTTAAAATTTGTTTATTATCCATAAATCAAAAAGGATGCCATACAATTTACCTATGCAAGGATCACAATGATGAATAACAGAAAAATAATAAGAAAAAATTTGTTGTTCAGATCATACTCACAGGAGAAAAAAATGTCTAATAGTAATTGAACCTGTCAGGATGTCTAAAGTTTGGAGATGATGATTAGTGGTCCTAACCCACAGAGAAATGGCTTTTCACCAAATATTATTTTAAAAAATAACCTCATGACAATTTAAAGAAAAATACAAACTCTATTTCCCTGCATAATACAAAGTTTCAAAATACACTGAATATAGAAAGATTGACATATAATTCTATTATGTCATTAAAGCTCAAGTCCTTTTCCATATTTTTATTCTGTCATCTTGACTGCTTTGGATTCTTTCTTTGGCTAGTTACAGGATGCTATCAAAATATAAGACTTTATCAGAGAAACTACTCTATCCCTTTGGTTTCTGTAAGAATGAGTAAACTTTTCCAGGAATTAACACATATGTACATATTATCAGTACAATTTCTTTATACGTCTGGAATTGTGTGGTTTGCTAGATTTTTAAATGATCTCTGATTAGTGGAATGGAATTCACAGTGATTGGCTTAGTGATTATGCATGGCCCTGTTGATAAAGGTAAATGCTAAAAAAAAAATGTGACACTGATAACCAAAAAAAAGTGTGGGAGCAGATTTTGAGTAACATTTAATCGTGTCTGCTACAGAAGAAGGCCCCTATTAGAAGAGAAAGAACCCATATTAGAAAATGAGTCAACCAAGATTCACAATATCAATTCCCATTAGAACTATATTCAACTAAAGGAATAAAATCTAAGGTAATACGCATTTTATTTACTCATTATAACATGTTTCTAAATTTCATCTATGTTGTGGGTAATTGTGTTTCCTTTCTTTTCTCTGCTGTATGATATTTCATTTTATAGCTATATTATGACATATGTTTGGATAACATTGGAGAATGGTTAACTCATTCTCCTGATGAATTTTTTGGGTCACATCAAATTCTGGGCTATTAGAAACAATGCTGCTATGAACCTTTAGTACACATATAAGAATTTCCAATATTTAAATAGTAAGTTTCTGGGACATTGAGATGTGGATGTTCAAATTGATTACATAATATTGTATACCTGGAATACTGCTATGCTATTTTTGTAAATCTCTGAAGCTAACAAAAGTGTATAATATATTTTAGGTTAATCTTTCACATATAATACATATAGTTCTAGAAAAAGTAATTAAAAGACATTTTCAAAATTTTAAATGGTGATTATCCCTGGTTGAGCTTAGAAAAGTGAGCAGAAGGAAAGGGTAGAGGACAGATGGGTAGAAGTAATTGGTGATATTCTATTCTCGAGATTGGATGGTAAATTCACAGATCTTTATTATAAAATTGAGCATAATATCATCAAAGAATACATATGCTTTATTATATATTTTAAATATTACACAGTTTAAAACAAGTTTTTCTAAAAAATCCAGTGATAAATGCGTCAAGAAGAAGCAAATTTAAAGACGTTTCCAATTTGAAATTCACTAAATTTTAGAAAATTTGTTTTCAAAAATAGAAATACAGTGAGTCGTCCCAGAAACTTGAATGGACCTGCTCTGTTGAGTCAGACCCATCTATCAGTCAATACTAAGCCAGCCAAGAGTAAATAAAGAGGTTATTTGGCCTCATCCATTCATGCTCCAGTCTCCTTTATGTTTTCCTTGCAAATAAGGTGTTGAGCAGGAAAAGAGGAAGATGCAACTGTCAAAATTTAAAGCTCATTATTATTTCCTCTTATTTTATTTTTGACTAGAATTAGTTTAGAAATTTGTACTAAAAAAGAAAGTCAAAGAGCCTGAGTTAGAGCTTTAAATTTAAATCATGCATTCCTAATTTGTATTATCTGTACTCACTTGTTTTCTGTTTTTTATCTGTCCTTGCTGTATCTTTGCATTGATTTTTCTAGGTTACATTTTATTTACTTCTAAATCACACTAAGATGTATTTATACAACCTGTGTATCTATAGTATGTGTCTATCTACACTCCAGGATGCATATAGGTTATATTTCATGTACAGCTATTTCCCTCCCTTAGACTTTCTAGTCTGAAATATTGATGACAATTCTATGAGTGATAATAATAAAGTTTTTCAAAGCACTGCTAAGCCTTTATATATAAAATTTTAAGACTGAAGTAATAACTCTTATTTCCCTTTTTTGGAAAATGAAAAATTTGTTATGCTTTCATTCCCTCCCTCCCCTGTTTTTACTAATTGAATAAGTGATTGGAGGTGCTGGGGATTTGACTCCGTGGTAGAATGCTTAGCTAGCATGTGTGAGGCCCTGGGTTCAATTCCCATCACCTAAAATAAAGCAAAATAAAATAAAATAATGGTCAAAAACTCCCATAATTTAAAAGTGAGAATATACTACTGTTCTCTCTTCCTTCTTTTCTATTTCCTTCTTGCTACTTTATTTATTACAATACTATAATGCTTATTTAGCTATTTCAGTATGGACATATACTCGACGAGGTCAAGTGTTTTTATACAGTAGTTTATTAATTTTCAGTGTGTTTCAATGTTCAGTAAATCCCTCTCCTGAAATCTTATTTTGCCACTTTCATAGACCTAGTACACAATTTCATATTCTTTCTTATCTTTAAGTATTTGCAAAGTGATGGACTATTTTCTGAGACCTCAGCTATTTTAAAATAATCTTTGAAATAATTTTTGATTTTTGCATTGATTGTAAGCTGGTAGACTTTAGAATGCTTCTGAAAATTATTCAAGTTTCTTTTTCTTTATCTTTAAAGTAGGGATAATGTCTACCTTATAGTATTATCTGGAGGATCCTGTGAGATAATCACTGTAAATTGCTACTACATTACCTAAGGTATAGTTGTTTCTCAATAAGTACCTCATTTTTCATTCTCCTTTCCTTCTTTTATATTCACTCACACCTGAATGACCACAAGATGGAGAATTACAGTTTCTTTTTTTTAAATGAAGAAGCATATTTATTTAATTTGTGAAGAGCCATATTTTTTTCTTTTTTAAAGATAGAGTGAGTGAGAGAGAGAGAGAGAGAGAGAGAGAGAGAGAATTTTTTAATATTTATTTTTTAGTTTTCGGCGAACACAACATCTTTGTTGGTATGTGGTGCTGTAGATCGAACCCAGGCCACACGCATGCCAGGCAAGCGCACTACTGCTTGAGGAACATCCCCAGCCCAAAATTACAGTTTCTTGATCCATAATATTTTCATGCACAAACTGTTCTGGCAGCATATTTGCCTCTTGATACAAAAAGTTATAATACAGAATCCAGAGGCCAATTATATTTGTAGTTTTTTATCATAATTTATGTTTTTTCCTTGATTTCTTAGAGAAGATTCTATTTTCCTCCACAATTAAACATTCTATTAGACTATATTTTGATGACTTTTGTGGGTTTCTTGGAATAGCCTTGACATAAGTATAATTTAAGTTACAAGTCATCATTTTCTTCTTACATCATCTTTATGTTCATACAACATTTCAGGAACATATTACGATAGCCTCAGATTTTATTGTTGTGAAATTCACATAGAATTCACCATTTTAAAGTGTACATTTAGTGACATTTGTTATAGTCACAGTATGGTTCAACAATTATATCTATCTAGATCCTAAATATTCTTTTTATCCACATAGAAAATTCCATTCCCATTCACAGTTGTTCCCAATTTTCCCCTCCTTCAGCCCATAAGTAATGTTACCCTATGTTGCTCATTCTGGATATTTCACATAATGAAGTCATGTGATATGTGCCTTTTTTGCTCAATTATTTTACTTAGTTTAATATTTTCAAGATTAATTAATGTCACATGCATCAGTATTTCTTTTCTTTCTTTCTTTTTTTTTTTTTTGGCTGAAGAGTATTCTGCTGAGTATATGCTCCGAAATACACATCCATTGATAGACATTTGATCTGTTTCCACTTGTGGCTCTTGCTAATAGTGCTGTTAAGCTCATATATGCACATTTATTTGTTTAAATTAGAAATGATTATTTAATGAGAGCTTTGGGGGAAATCAAGTGTACACATGTATACCATTGAACTTGTCTAATTATTGTGTTGAGGGGGGAAAAGTCCATATGATGTATGATGGTAACAAAATAAAATGACTTCTAAATGAGAGGAAAACATGAAGAATGACTTAGTTACCAAAATATAAACTTTTATAATATGTGCTAATAAGTTACAAAGAAATTTAATAGAATGCACAATTTCAGGTATAGCTATTAATACAAGAGAACATATGTTTGTAAGCTCAATCGCTGGCTAAGACTCATTTTATACAATGACTCTTCAAGTAAGAAATTGACTTACAAAGGTAATCAGTATAAGTTACCTTAGAATATTGGTATACAACATCAGGGTACAAAAATATCAGAGAAATACACAAAATAGGTACATACTGTAGGATTTCATTTATATGAAATATCCATAAATTGAATAATCTGTATGAATAATCAGTAGCAACAGAGGACAGATCAATGGTTCTCAGGGGATGAGGTAGGGGAGAATTAGAAGTGACTGTTAAGGAAAATGGAATTTCCTTTGCAGATTTAAAAAAATAATATTTAGTAACTAGATGTAATCATTGAAAAACATTGTGATAGTTTGAGGGGTAGTTTTGGGGGGCTAAAAATCATTAAAATATAAAATAAAAATTATGAACTCAAATCCTAGAATGTTATTTACCCTGGAATATTTTGTTTCTTAAACCTTTCATAGCTATTATTTAATATTTTCAGATTTACATAGTGCATAGGAGCAAAAATGCAGCTTAGCAGTCATGCACTAGAGGACAAGATGAATACTGCCTCCATGGCCACCCTGACCTTCCTTTTGGTGTTGTAGCAGACATAGAAGAATGTGAGTCAGACACCACAGAACACCAACATGCAGAATGTCAGAAACTTGGCTTCACTGACTGTATCAGAGACATAAATATACCAAGACACAGTAGAAGCCAGTGAGCAAGCCCTCACTGCCATGATGATATAACAATGTGTAAATTCTGTATCTTTGCAAAGATGGGAGAAATTTCAAGCCAAATTCCACAGATAATCACTTGAATCAGGAAGCAGTTTGGAATGATAGTTAGAAGATCCTAATACCAACATCTGCTTCTATTTTTCCAGGTTTCACAGCCTTGAAAGCCAGAAACAGAGCAACAGTGCAGGTGGAAATAGCCACTGTGAATCCAAGTTCAAATGTTATTTGGCGGAGGAATTAGGTGGTTGTATTATCCTCAGTAAAGAGTAAGGAGCAGAGAATTCATAGGGGGAGTGAGATAAGCAGAATGTAGCTGAGAGTCTAGTAACTGGTCCTGACTATGGGTATGTCTTTGTGCTTTACAAAGAGCCCCCAACCCACTGATGTCACAGTAGAGAAGCATGGCATCATGCAAGCCAGAGCCATCCCAAAATTTCCTCAAATGCAGAAAGGACATGACATTAGGGAGGCAGCAATTTCTCTCACTGTTTGGATACTTTTGCTCTGGACACTGGATACACTGAGGTGCATTTCAATTAAACATCTGCAGATAACATCAGGTGCTCAAAGCATGTCTTACTTCGGGAGTATATTTTCATATCTCATATTTGGACTTCAAGTTAGGTTCTTAGCAGGTGATAAAAAGTTGGAAGAGAACAGCGCTGGAGTTTAATATTTTAGGAAGGATTTTTACTATACCTTGGTTTTGACTATCAGAATTTCATTCATCATATAGAGTTTTATTTTCTGGTTTTCAATGTCATATTTTTCTTTGTGCTTTCTGGTTTGAACAGCTTTCCACAATACTGTTAAGTTTACTTTGGGGACTTCATTTGTGGAATAGTATCAGCAGCACACAGTGCCAGAAGTCACCCTCTCCTATGTGCAGAAAACTAGGAGAGTCTTGGTGGGGTCAGTCACCCACCCAGGGTCCATAAGATTCTGTAGATGTTTAAGGCCTAGCACTTGCTGGGCCTCCATATTTAAGTACTTATTTTCAATTGGGGGAGGGGGGATATACATAAGTATAAAATTACTGTTCATATGGAATTTCTATGTTTAACTTTTCAAAGTGCCTATTTTCAGCTGCGGCTGAAAAATTTTATATTCCTACCAGCAATATGTGAAAGTTCTAATTTCTCCACATCCTCAACATATTATTAATTTACATATTTTGGATTCTAGCATCCTAGTAGGTATAAAATTGAGTCACAAAGTGTTTTGATGTGCATTACCTTATTGAATAATGATGTTTTCATGTATTTATCTTCTTTGGACAAATATTTATTCAGGTAATTTCCCTGTTTTTAATTGGTTGTTCATCTTTTTATTAAAGAGTAATGAGAGTTCTTTGTAAATTCTACATACCAGATGCATATCAGATATGCATTGCAAATCTTTTCTCTCATCCAGTTGTCTTCTTACTTTATCAATAGTGTTATTCAATGCAATACATATATTTTTTTTAATTTTAACACAGTTCAATTGTTTGTTTTTTCTTTTGTTGCTTAAATTTTGGGGGTCATAAGAATGAATTATTGCTAGTACAATGGTACATGCTTGTCATCCCAGCAATTTAGGAGGTAGAGGCCGGAGGACATCACATTTGAGGCCAGCCTCAACAACTTAGCTAGGACCTATGCAATTTAGTGAGACTTTGTCTCAAAACAAAAATAAATGAACAAATAAATAGGGCTGAGAATGCAGCTCAGTGTAAAATGACCCTGAGTTCAATCCCCAGTAGCAAAAAATAAAAAGAATGAATTATTGAATACAAGATAATGAAAAATCATCCATTGGTTTTCTTCTAATATTATTATAGGTTTAGCCCTTATATTTAGATCTTGATTCAATTTGAGTTAATATTATATATGGTATTCTGTAGGCGTTCAACTTTGTTCTTTTAAGTGTAGACACCAATTTTCTTGGTGCCATTTAATGAAGGGACTCTTATTTTCCAAAGGGAATAGTCTGGGCTGCTTGATTAAACTTCAATTGTCTATAGATATATGGATTTATTTTAGAATATCAATTCTATCCCATCAGTGTGCACATGTGTATTTATGCCAACATCACACTGTTTCCAACACTGACATTTTGTGGGAAGTTTTGAAATCAGAAGCTTGGGCTCAACAACTTTGCTGTTTTTTTATTCAAATTGTGTTGATTGGTTAGTATTGTATTAATTAGTCTTACTTCACTGTGACCAAACACCAGATAAAAACAATTTGACACAGGAAAGATTCAATTTGGTTCAGTTTTGGAGTTTCTGTCCATGGTTAGCATGCTTCATGTCATAAATATCATGGCAGAAATACATGCAAGAGAAAGGTGCTCAGTTTATGGCAACCAGAAAGGAGAGAGAAATGGGAGAGAGAGAAAGAGAAAGACAGAAAGAAATTGAGAGATGGTAGGGGGAGGGAGGGAGGGAAGAGGAAATAGAAGCCTTGAACAGATATAGTCCCCAAGGCCATGGCCCTAGTGACTTACATCCTGCAGCCATGCCCCACATGCCTACAGTTTTTGCCACCTACCAGTTAATCTATTCAAATTATTCATCAATCAAGCATATTAATCCACTGATGAGGTCAGAACCCTTATGATCCAGTCCAGTCATTTCATCTCTGAATATTTTTGTATTGCCTCTCACACGAGATTTGGGAAATGTTCAGTATACAAACCATAGCAGTATTCCTTTCAAATACATATGTATTTCAGGAACAATTTTTCTATCTTCATCAAAAGACCCTTGGGATTTTGAAACAGATAGCATTAGATCTGCAGATGGCTTCAGGAGTATCATCATCTTTACAATATTATCTATTAATCCATGAAATTTTATGTCTTTCCTTGTATTTAACTATTCTTTAATTTCTTTCAGCAATGTTTTATAGTTTCAGCATATAAATTTTATATGCCCTTGGTTAAATTTATTCTTATGTATCATTTCTGATACAATGTTTAATGAAATTGTTTTATTAATTGCATTTTGTATTTTTCACTGTTAGTGTATAGAATTACCACTGTTTTATTATGTTGAGTTTGTACTGTTCAACTTTGCTGAATTTATTAGCTCTGACAGTTTTTATGTGTATCTTTTCATAGAATTTTTTTGTAAATTATCATTTCATCTGTGAAAGACAGTTTTGCTTCTTTTCCTATTTGTGTGCTTTTAACTACTTTTTCTTGTCTGAATGCTTTGGATATAACATCTTATAACCTTTTGAAGAAAAATGGCCAAAAAATTATCATTCTTGTTCAAGATATAAGAGGGAAAGGTTTCAGTTTTTCACCATTATTAGATTAGTAGTGAGTTGGTTACATATGCTCTTTATCATGTGGTAGAATCTTAAATTTTAGAATTTGAGTATGTTACTGGATTTGATGTGATAGTATTTTAAATCAATATTCAAAAAGAATATTGTTCCATAGTATTATCTTCTCGTAAAATCTTTGTTTTGGGAATCAAGATAATCCATGAATTTGGGGTTCTACAAATGTTATAAATTTTTACTTCATTAAGATTGGTATTAAAGTCCTATTTCCATTCTCTATTTTAGTTATCTGTGACTTCATTCTTTTTTATGGTATCAGAGATTAAGCCCAGGGTCATTTTAGCACTGGGCTACATCCCTGTTATTAATTTTTTTTAATTTTGAGATAAGGTCTCATTAAATTGCTTAGGGCCTCACTAAATTGCTGAGACTGTGTTCAAACTTTTGATCCTCCTGCCTCAGCCTCCTGAGCTGCTGGAATTTTTAGGTGTGCACCACAATACCTGTCAACTTCATTCTTTACTCACAGTCATTTTAATTGAAATTTTATCGGTTTTACTGAACTATTCTAAGAACTAGAATTTGATTTTGATTAATTTTATTTATTGTATTTTCTCTTTTGTCTTTTCCATGCTAATTATTCCTTCCTTTCTTTCTAACAAAGTTACCTTTGGGTTCACTTTGCTTCTATTTTTAAGATACCATAAGGTGTAACGTTAGGTTTATAATTTGAGATATTTTTTTCTCTCTTAATGTAGATGTTTACAATAATAAATTTCCATGTTAATGTTATCTTTGATTTTTCCTATAAGTTTTGGAATGTTGAGATTGTTTTAATTTATCTTTACGTATTTTGAAATTTTCCTTCTGATTTCTTCTTGAACCATTGGTTATTTAATAATGTATTTTTAACTTCCTCTTATCCTTGATTTTTTAAAAACTCCTAGTGTTAATTTCTATTCTTGTTTCACTGTGATCACAGAAAATAATTTTGGATGATAGTAGTCTTTTTAAATGCATTGAGAATTGTTTTTTGAGCTAATACATGCTCTGTCCTTTAGAATGTTTTATAGGCCCTTGAGAAGAAAATGTATTTTGCTTATTTGGGGTGCCTATAAAGACTATTAGGTATATTTTTGTTTATACTCTTGTTCAATTTCCATACTGATTTTCTTTACGGTTGTTCTGTCATTGAATGTGAGGAATACAAATATCCAACTGCTATTCTAGAAGTATTTCTTTTAACACTTCAATTCTATCAATGCTAGCTTTATATATTTGGGGTCTCTATTCTTTGATGTCTGTATGCTTATAAACATTATTCTTAATGAATTGAACATTTTATCACTTGTGATATACTTCTTGTTCTCCTTTAAAACTTCTTACTATTTTTTCCAACATTAGTATAAATATATAGCTCCCCTTTGGTTACGATTTGCATGTAATATCTTTGTCTTTTCTTTCAAAGGTATTTGTATCTTTGCATCTAAATTCAGCATAGATTGATTATTTTTTATTTATATTTACTAATCAACACCTTTTATTTTAAAATTTAATGTACTTATAGTCAACGTAATTACTATAAAATGTAGACATATCTGTCATTTTGCTATTCATTTTGAATACACGCTATTTCTTTTTGTTTGTTTGTTTCTAAAGTCCAACATTATTCCCCTTATATGTGTTTAATTGATTTTTGTAGTGTACTGTTTGAAATACTTCTCATTTCCTGTTCTATATATTTTATATTATTTTCCAATAGGTATCCTAGAATTACAGTTAACATGTTAAATTTAGAAATAATGTAAATTAATATCAACTTAACTTCAATAGTATATAAAATTTTACCCCCATACACTTTTATCATTATAATGTTGTTACTTATTAAATGTAGTTATATTGTATATTGTTGTCTAATTATTAGCATAGGCTTTTATTTGTGGGTTTTATGAATTTATTTTTCAAATCACATAAAAGGAAAAGTTGCAAACTATAAATATAATATTACTTGGCATGTGTCCATTGTATTTCTTGTATAGCAAGTATGCAATGACAAAATCCAATTTTGTTTTGTCTCAATTTCTCCTTAACTTTTTTTTTAAAAAAAATTTATGTGGTGCTGAGAATCCAACCCAGTGCCTCACATGTTCTAGGCAAGTGCTTTACCACTAAGCCACCAACCCAGCCCTCTCCTTACCTTTTTTTTATTAATTAAACAGGCAATTATTGATCATCCTATCATGATATAAAATCTAGAGATAGTAAATACACAGACATTTTTACCCTCTGAGAGCTTATATTCTAGTGGAAGGAATAGGCATTAATTAAATAAGCATAGGCCTTGTGACAATAAGTGATATGGAGAATATTAAAGCCAAATATAGGATACAAGAGTATTGGAGTTGGGGGATTGTTTTTAGTATCCTAGCCAGGGAGGGTCCTCTGATTTAAGGTGTCATTTGAGTATGAGGAAGAGAACAGTTCCAAGTAGGAGAAACAGCAAAAGCTAATATAAGAGCACATTTGAATTTGTCAGAAAATGCAAGAAGTTCAGTATGAGTGGAGCAGAGCAGATGTAAGGGAGAGGGGTCGGCAAGAATGTGGAAAAGAAAGTCATTGGGTAGCCACTGGGGATATGTCAACTCTACCGAGGGATATATTTTTTACTCTTAGAGTAAAAAGGACCAGTTTCCATAATTCAGGCAAGAAATGATATTAACCTAGGCATTGGCAGTGGTGGTAAGGCGATAAAATCAGGTTCTGGGGGCTGAGATTGTGGCTCAGTGGTAGAGTGCTCACCTACCACGTAAGAGGCCCTGGGTTCGATCCTCAGTACCACATAAGAATAAATAAATTAAATAAAGGTATTATGTCCAACTACAACTAAAAAATAAAAATTGAAAAAAAAGATCAGGTTCTGGAGAATTAGGAAAAGAAGCCCAGCAGGATATTCTAGTTCTCCTTAACTTTTCAAGTAAATTTTTACTCAATATAGAATTCTTCATTGACAGTTGTGATGTTTTTTTTTTCCTTTCAGTACTTTAAATGTCTTCTTGTTGCCTTCTGTGATTCATGGTTTCTGATTAGAAAACAGCTGACAATCTATTGAGGTTCCCTCGTATCTTAACAAATAATGTCTCAATTTCTCCTTTCAAGAATTTCTCTTTTGTCTGGTTTTGACAGTTTGATTATAATGTTTCTAAGAGTGCATCTCTTTATTATTATCTGCTTGGATTTATACAGTTGTTTAGGTGTATAAAATCATGTATTTTTATCAAATTTGGAAAATATTTGGACATTAATTCTTTACCTAATCTTTCTGCCATTTTGTCTCTCCTTACTTCTCTTCCCTGTGACTGTCACTATGCATGTGATAGTATTTCTAAATCTTTCATTTTTCTTCATTTTTTCCTGCTCATTACAAAGCATGATTTAAATTTACTTTTGTTTACTTTAGCTGCTTCTTTCTATGTTTGCTCTAAACTCTTGTTAATCTCCCTAATAAATTCGTCACATTATTGTGCTTTAAATATCCAGTATTTCTATTGGATACTTTTCTGTTTTATCTCTCTTGATATGCTCTTTTGGTTGAAATAGTCTTTTTTCTTGTTTTTATTTATTATTTTTCCATACCTTTATTTAACTATTTGAGCATATTAAAGGCAAACAATTTCATGTCATGGCTAGTAAGATCAATGTCCTTATTTCTTCAGAGAAATTTCCATTAATGCTTTATTTTCCTGTGGTAGTTCCATATTATCTTGTTTCTTTTCCCTGCTTCACAAGGTTTTGTTGGCATTGGAAATTTGAATATTACAATTTGTTACCTTTAGGAATTGGAATCATTCCTCTCCTCAGGGTTTGTTGTTGCCTTCTGTGGGCTATGGTTTTGGGTTGCTTAATTTTTTAACTTCATTTAAAGACCATATTCTTGTGATGTTTGGTTTTTAAAGTTTGGGTCCCTTCAGCTTGTTGTTACTTAGTGATTTGACAGATATTTACTTATACGAGTAGATGACAAATGAGGAAGATAAAAACCAAGGAAAAGAGAAGAAAAGAAAAAAAAAGATAAAGGAAATGAAAGGAAAAACTGTTTGGCCTTCGCAGAATGCCTCTATTTTAAAGCACTGCTTCCATGCTTAGTCATATCTTTTACAAATCTACCTTGGACTTCACTTCTTGGTTGCAATGAGACTAAATCAGCCATATGTGAAAGCTTAAGGTCATCTCAAGTATTTTCTGACCATTCTTCCTGCCCTTTGCATTTATTTGGCTTTCTTGGTTTCATGTAACTCATAAGAGTTTTCAAAGCCCTTATTTCTAAAAGTTACTCTTTCTGATAACTTTCTCCTAGTTTTTCATCATGTCTGTTGTTTTCCTCTACTACAATCTTTGTTCCAAGTAGCAACAGATTATTCATTTTATTTACAATGTATTCAAGAAATTAACTCTTTTTAGCTACCTTTCTACCCAGGAGAGTTCCCAGTTCTATGAAGCAAAAAAAGAAATGTCTTTTGCATAAAGCCTCTAAGGAAACCTTAGACATGTTAAATCAGATATAATATTTTGGAGGTAAGGTCCTCTTTGATTCTCTTTAAGAACCAGATATCCACATCCATAATATTGATTTCCATTTTACAGATATCTCAATATCATCAGAATTTTATAGATATGGTCTAAAGTCTAGAAAGGGAAAGTAAATTTCTAAGTAGCATGTCAAAGTGACAATATTCTAAGTTTGGAACTCTTATTTGTAGGATTGTGATCTTGCCTTGCTCTATTTTTTTTTTTTTTGAGAGAGAGAGAGAGAGAGAGAATTTTTTAATACTTGTTTTTCAGTTACCGGCAGACACAACATCTTTGTTTGTATGTGGTGCTGAGGATCGAACCCGGGCCGCACGCATGCCAGGCGAGGGCGCCACCGCTTGAGCCACATCCCCAGCCCCAACCTTACTCTATTTTTTACATGTCCATCTATATACCTTTTTGGTCCAAGCTAGATTCAGTGTACAGTTTTTCCCTCCTCTACAAGTACACACTTGCTCTATGGTTTAAGTTATATCCTCAGTACCTATTCATTGCTATCATCATACTATCCACCTGTTCCTACAGGTTTTATTCTTAGCCCGCCTGTGGCATTACTGAACTACTCTTCAAAATTATGCTGAAAATATTACCTAATATAGATTTCTTTTAGTTCATTTTGCTTTCTTTGTATATGTCTTTCTATGCAATATCATTTTTATTCTCTGATTATTTAGTTATATGCAGTTTACCTTCTTCATAAATATTTATTATTTGAAAGTTAGATCTCTACAGTCTTCCATATCCTTTTTTTCCTTAACAATCCTAAGTCCTTACTGTACTGTGCATATAGAAGATACTAGTAGGTCAGTTTATATAGGTATTAATCTTTTTGAGAATTGGCATTTGCAATTAATGTGCATCACAGATTTTATTGTTTATCTCATTCCTCTGCTTATTGATTTTTTATGTATTATTATTTATTAGTTTATTATAGGTATACATAATAGCGGGGTTGATTTTGATATTCATAAATTCATATGACACAGTTTTCTCCATTTTAATCTCAAATAATTTATTTTTCCCTCCCCTCCTCCTTCTTCTTGATCCCTTCCCTCTACTCTACTAGTCTTTCTTCTATTTATTTATTTTTAATTATAACATTGTAAGTTACATATATAAGTGTTTACATACACATATATGCATTCTTTTACTGGTTCTAAAGTGTTTTCTTTTCATCACTGATTCAATTTTTGCTAATATCAAGCATGGTATTTATTGATATCAAAGCAGGAATTTGTAGTAAGCATAGATATTTGGTACAAAAAATAATTCAACAAATAGCAATGATTGCCTCTGTGTGTGAACCTATATTTAAGTTCTCCAAGCAATTCAAGGGCACATTTGGATATAGTCCACTGGAAACATTCTTGATCATTAATATCTCATTTTAAATGAAAAAAGAATACTGGTTAAGAGCTTATCCACAATGCCTAAAATTTTGTGAAATAAATAAAGCTCCAGAGCATGAATTGTTACTGGTCTCCAAAGTACTATTATCATAAACAATAGAGTAGATCAATGCAGAAACCTGAGTACCTTGAGTAGCTGAGAGAATCCTTATGTAATATATAGAGAAAAATTGAACTCAACCTACTAGAACAAAAGATTGTATACATTTATGCCAGGATCAGAATTAAGTCTCTAATTTTTTTCAACTTAGTGGGAATATGTAAAACTTTTCTGGCAACAATTTTACAGAGAACTCAGTTAAAAAATTTTTTGCAGAAGAATATGTAGTTGATAAAAATAGAAAGCATTTAAGTACACTTAACACTATAACTAGAATAAACATAAATTTCTTGTGACTCACAAGGCACTTCAGAGTCATACAGTGCCTCATAGTACTAACTGTAATCCTAAAGTCTTACTACTCTATTAATATAAAATTACTAAGAGTTCAATTTACATCATACTGACTTTTTGTAATCACCTTAGAGACTCTAGGAATTAGCATTTATAATTAGGGTGCATAATAGATTCTTTACAGGACATTTGTCTCATTGTTGTTAAAAATCCATTTATTTCAATTTTTCATAAACTGGAACTTTCTTTAATACCACTTTAATTAAAATTCAGATTTTATAACATGAATGTAACTGGCAAAGAAAACTTGAATGAAATTTCCAATCATTTCTACTGTTTCCTTAAATTAAAAAAAATGAAACATTATTAATAAAAGGGAAAAGAATGTAGGCATATTATATTTGCAATAATTACTAAAATAAGAAAGGATATTTACTTTGGTATAGTTTGAAAATGAGCTGATAATTTCCAAGGGTTAATGTGTTGGAAGCTTATATAGGTAAGCACAGCAATTGGGAGGTAGTGTGGAACCTTTAAGATGTGGAATTAATACAAAACAAAACCATTTTTCCATGGGTGGTGCAGCACTTGGAAAAATTTAAGGATATTCTCATAGCACCTTTGTTAGGACTCATGAGAATTTTGTTTTAAAAAAAGCAACTCTAGTACCTTCTTGTTCTTTAGCTTCCTATCTCACTAGGCAATCTCATCCTCTCACATGTTGTCCCACCATGATGACATGCCATGGTGGGATACAGCCAGATGGGCCTCCACCAGAGCTGAAATCACAACTTTGGGCCTTCAGGCTCAAAAACTGAGCTAAATAAACCTATTTTCTATTTAAAGTACCCAGCCTCAAGCATTTTGATGTGGCAACAGGGAACAGGCTAAAATAGGAAATTAGTGCTCAAGAATAATAAAATTAAAACTATACCCCAAAATGTGAAAATGGCTTTCAAACTTACTAATGGACAGAGGATAGAAATATTTGGAGGAAAAAAACTACTAAAAGCCTAGATTTATGTAAGCAGAGTGTTATATTTTCAAGAGGGCTTCAAAAATTAGGACATTATGGAACTAGTCCCAGATGGAAATGAGGATGTGATTGAAAATTGGACTAAGGGCAGCCTTGTCACCATTGAAAAATATTTAATGAATTATGCCATACCCTACAGTTTTATAGAAAGCTAACTTTAGAGTGATGATGTAGGATAGCTGGTGGAATAAACACACACACACACACACACACACACACACACACACACACACATAAACACAGACATACACCTTTTGGGCTGCTTTAAGCTCAATTCAAAAGGAAATGGAGAATAAAGTTGAAAAAATCATAGTCTGGCCAGGAATAAAGCAAAAATGGGCTTGACATGAGTCAGAACATCATGGTGTAAGGGAATGGCAGAAGAAAGCTGCTCAATTCATGACATTCAAGAAGCAGAGAGAGGACTCTGCTTTCCAGAAACAATTATACTCCCTGTGGCCTACTTCTTCAGCCACACCCTACTTGCCTACATACTACTCAGTTAATTCACTCAGATGGATTACTACACTCATTAGGTTACAGCTCTCATAATCTAACCTTTTCACCTCTGAATATTTCTGAGTTGCCTCATACATAAGCTTTTGTAGGACAGCTCCTATTCAAACCAAAACGATGAGTAAAAGCAAACCATGTGCTAATTAGCAAAGCAATAGTAAAGCATCCTGCAAAGCATCTCAGAAATATTTGAGTCTGGTATAATTCCTAAGTCCTTGATTCACTTTGAGTTAAGTTTTGTGCAACGTGAGAAATAGTGGTTTGATTTCAATTTGCTTCATGTAGATTTCCAGTTTTCTCAGTACTATTTTCTGAAGAGACTATCTTTTCACCTATGTATGTTTTTGGCATCTTTGTCAAGTATGAGATAACTGTATTTATGTAGATTTGCCTCTCTGTTTTCTATACTGTACCATTGGTCTACATGTGTATTTTGGTGCCAATAACATGCAGTTTTTGTTATTATAGTTCTGTAGTATAGTTTAAGGCCTGGTATTGTGATATTCCTGCTTCACTCTTCTTGCTAAGGATTTCTTTGGCTCTTCTGGGTCTCTTATTTTTCCAGATTAATTTCATGATTTCCTTTTCTATTTCTATGAGGAATGTTGTTGGGATATTAATTGGAATCGTATTAAATCTGTAAAAGGCTTTTGGTAGTATGGCCATTTTGGTAATATTAATTCTGCCTATCCCAAACCATGGGATATCTTTCCTAAGATCTTCTTCAATTTCTTTCTTTAGTGTTCTGTTGTTTTCATTGAATAGTTCTTTCACCACTTATATTAAATTGATTCCCAAATTTTTTTGAGGCTATTGTGAATGGGGCAGTTTTCCTAATTTTTCTTTCAGAGGGTTTATCACTGATGTATAGAAATGCACTTGATTTATGGGTATTGATTTTATATCTTGCTACTTTGATGAATTCATTTATTAAATCTAGAAGTTTTCTGGTGGAGTTTCTTGGATCGTCTAAGTATAGAATCATGTTGTCAGCAAATAGTGATAGTTAAGTTCTTTTTTTCCTCCCAGAGACCCTACACCTAATAGAAGAGAAAGTAAGCTCAAATCTTCATCATGTTGAGTTAGGTACTGCCTTCTTTAACAAGACTCCTAAAGTACAAGAAATAAAATCAAGAATTAATAAATAGAATGGATTCACACTAAAAAGCTTCTTCCCAGCAAAGGAAACCATCAAGAATGTGAAGAGAAATCCCACAGAGTGGGAGAATATCTTTACTACATGAACAACAGATAGAGCACTAATTTCCAGGACATATAAAGAACACAAGAAAACTCAACACCAAAAGAATAAATAATCCAGTAAATAAATGGGGTAGAGACATGAAAAGGCACTTCACGGAAGATATACAATTTATCAACAAATATATGAAAAAAAACATTCATCTCCTCTAGTAATTAGGGAAATGTAAATCAAAACTACTCTTAAGATTCTACCTCACTCCAGTCAGAATGGCAATTATTAAGAATACAAGTGACAATAAATTTTGGCAAGGATGTGGAGGGAAAGGTACAAAAATACATTGCTGGTGGGACTGCAAATTGGTGCAACCACTCTGGAAAGCAGTATGGAGATTCCTTAGAAAACTTGGAATGGAACCACCATTTGACCCAGCTATGCCACTCCTCGGTCTATACCCAAAGGATTTAAAATCAACTTACTATAGTGATGCAGCCACATCAGTGTTCATAGCAGCTCAATTCACAATAGCTAAACTGTAGAACCGAAACTAGATGCCCTTCAATATATAAATGGATAAAGAAAATGTGGTGTATATATACACAATGAAATATTACTCAGCCTTAAAATAGAATAAAATTATGGAATTTGCAGGTAAATGGATGGAGTTGCAGAATATCATGCTCAGCAAAGTAAGCCAATCCCAAAAAACAAAGGCCAAATGTGCTCCCTGATAAGTGGATAATGGGGAGGGGGAGGAATGCAGGAACTTTGATTGTGTAAAGGGGAGGAAGGGGAGTGGAGGAAACATGAGGCTAATAAAGATGGTGGCATGACACAGACATCATTACCCTAGGTACATGTGTGACTGCACATGTGGTGCAACTCTACATCATATACTACCATAAAAATGAAAAACTGTGCTCCATTTGTGTACAATGAACCAAAATACATTCTGCTATCATGTATAACTAATTAGAACCAATTTTTACAAAAACAAAACAAGGAAATATTGCAGGATCAAGCACAATCATTTCAGGGAAATTAATAGGCAGACTTTTCATGTTGCTGCTGCCAAGTGTTGCCTCATGATTCTGCTACATGTTTTCTGTCAACCTACAGCTGTATTAATGATTCAAACAGGAACATCCAAGCTGTGTGTCATGGGCAGATCTTAGTGGCACCCACCTGATGCTGATTTTTCAGGTATGCAAATTTCAAATCATGTTGTTGTGGTAGTTTCCACCAAGATTCCAAAGGCAAGTCTAGGAGGTCATGTAGAAATTTTTGGCTGTGGAGTCAGAACTTCCACAAATATCTCTATGGGTGATGCCTAAGGGACCCATGAGAGTGGAAGCCCAGCTAGGACTCCAGAAAGGTTGAGCAACCACCAGCATTCCCTGATCAACTGGGAAGACCAAAGATATCAATGTGCAACCTAAGAAAATAGCTATGTGCAAGCAGGAAATTTCTAGAGAATGAGCTTCTGAAGGGTTTGGGGGCCCATTCTGTGTCACATAGTATAGGATGCCAGACTTGGAGCTTTAAGATTTAATGTCTTTCCTTCTGGGTTTTTGTCTTCTTTAGAGCTAGTTATTCCTTTCTACTTCCCTATTTCTCTCTTTTCAAATAATAATGTTTATTCTATTCCTATCCTGATGTTGTATCTTTGAAGTACATAATTTGTTTGTTTATTTATTTGTATTTTTTTACAGAGTCACACCTGAAAGTGATTGCTTCAAGTCTCAGATGAGACTTTAGACCTCCACTTTTGAATTGTACTGGAATGAGATAACACTTAGGGACAATAGGGATGGAATAAATTCATTTTATATTGTGAAACAGACACAAAACTTGGAGTCCAGGAAGAGATGTTATGTTAGATATAATAAAAGTGTGTTCCCAAAGGATTCATGTGTTTGAATCTTGGTTCCTACCATGGCAATGTTGGAACATGTGTGGAAAGTTTAATAGGTGGCACATGGGACTGGGAATGTAAATCAATGTAGATCAGTGGTAGAGCACTTGCCCAGCTTGCACAAGATAATAGGTTTGAATAGGTTTGATCCCTAACACTGTATATATATATATATATATATATATATATATATATATATATATATATATATATATGGCTGCATTTAAGTCTTTGAGATTGTTTTCATTGGAAAGGACTTTGGTAGTTCTTGTGAGATCCTGGTTAGATCTTGAGAAAGAGATCTTATGAAAGATCAAAATTTTGTCCCTATCTTTTCCTGCCTCACTCTGTGATCTCTCCCTCTTGCATATGATCCTGTCATAATACCACACACCATGTTCTGAGACAGTTGGGGCATCTTTCTCAGAGTTGGTTCCATGCTATTTGAGCTTTCAGCTATTAAATCTGTGAGCTAAATAAACTTTTATTTATAACATATCCAGCTTCAAACATTGTGTTATAATAACATAAATTGGATTAATACATCTCCATTACACTGTTAGAGAAAATTGTATACTTTCTTAATTAAAAATTTAAATTTTATATGTCAATTTATTTGTTAATAGTTTCCTAATTAAGCACTCAAAGTGATTATTCTGGCAACTCTGTTATAGAAGCATGGTATAAGTGTTCATTTGGATTACTTAAAACCTATGCAAAATTTTACTTGAACTGTAATGCTTACAGGAGACACATGTGCACAAGTATAACTTTTTTTTAATAATGTGAGGAGTCATAGTAAAAAAAAACTCCTAAGAACACACATTAGTTTTAATATACAGCAAATAAATTAATATAAGAAAAACAGCAAAGCATCATCTGATAATTTAGAGTGAGATTATAAAATTATACTAGCCAATAGCAATTTTTTAAGAGAGAGTGAGAGAGAGAGAGAGAGAGAGAGAGAGAGAGAGAGAGTGAGAGAGAGAGAGAGAGAGATTTTTTAATATTTATTTTTTAGTTATCGGCGGACACAACATCTTTGTTTGTATGTGGTGCTGAGATCGAACCCAGGCCGCATGCATGCCAGGCGAGCGTGCTACCACTTGAGCCACATCCCCAGCCCAGCAATTTTGTTTTACATTTTTAATTTTATGTGTGCCTTTATTTATTAGATTATAATTTTTCTGTTATGGGATGTTTCCATTTCACAGTGGTAGAAGGCCATGATGATACAGTAAATGGAATTTGGAATGCTGCAGTTTAGGAAGGAGGTTGTGCAGAAGGATTCAGTGGGTTTGAAATGCCAACTAATTAAACACCTGGAGATGAAGTGCACTGTCCCTGACTGAATTCTGGCAAATGTGTCTTATTTTAATAATCATAGAATCATATCCAGGTCATGGGTGCATGGATTTGAAGAAATAGTAATTCTGCCAAAACCGAGAATCTTCTCCCCTAAAAATGTAGAAAATAAGACACAAAATCTCAAATATTATATAATTCAATGTATATGAAATACCAAGAATAGGCAAATATATACAAATACAAAGTATACTAATGCTTGTCAGGAGCTGTGGCAAGGAGAAATGGGGAGTGACTTCTTAAGGATGTAGGGTTCGATTTAAGGTGATGAGAATATCTTGGAACAAAATAGAGGATGTGGTTTCACAACATTAGGAATTCACTAAATTCCACTGAATGATTCTTTTTAAAAAGACTAATTTTATGTTGTATGGATGCTCTTTGTTTTTAAAAATAATGAAAAACTGACTAATGCATTTATTTTTTAGTTGTCAATGGACCTTTGTTTTATTTATTTATTTATCTATCTGTTTATTTATTTGTTTTTATGTGGTGCTGAGGATGGAACCCAGTGCCTCACACATGCTAGGTAAGCACTCTACCACTGAGCCACAACCCCAGTCCAGACTAATACATTCTTAAAGTGATTAGAACACCTATGAAAGTTATCTTTAAAGAGTGATAAAAACATAAAGACATTTTCAAATGAAGGAATCCTAAGAATTTGTTGCTTTGAGAAATAATCATAAATAATGACTAAGAGAACTTCTCCAAAGAGAAAGATAATGATAATAGATAAAAACTTGAAACTTTAGAAAAGAAAAAAAAAGCAATAAACTATGTTGAAATGAGGAAAGTTGTATTTGGGCTCATGGTTTTAGAGGTTTCAGCCCATGGTTCTTTGTCCCTATTGCTTTTGGGCCTACAGAAGCATAGTACATTGTGGCAGAAGTGCAACACGGAGAAAAATACTCAGTTTGTGCTGACCATACAGAGAGAGAGAGAGAGAGAGAGAGAGAGAGAGAGAGAGAGAGAGAGAGAGTTAGTTCAAATGGGACCAGGTTCTCAATATCCCTGTAAAGGGCACATTCGGAATGACCTAACTTCCTTCCAGTAGGCTCCACCTTCTAAATGTTCCACCACTTCTCCATACCATTCAGACTGAGGGTCAAACCTTTAAAGCCTGTGATTTTAGAGGATATTTCAGTTCCACAGACTTAAACTTAATAGACTATACCTTATTAATACTGTTTATAATTGTTTATGTTTAAAGCAAAATTTCCTAACACCATTTTATGTGGTATTCAATGTATGCAGAGGAAATAACTAAGATAAGTAACTAAGATAATTGTATAAGTTGGGAATTTATACAAACCTATACTTTTCCTCCTTTAAAGTAAAGGAATTGTTATGGTTTAGATGTTAGTTGTTCTCCCAGAGCTCATATGTGAGACAACTCAAGAAGGTTTAGAGATAAAATGATTGGATTGTGAGAACTTTCACCTAAGCAGTATGTTAATCCTGAGTAGGGATTAACTGGATGTAATTGTAGGCAGGTAGGGTATAGCTGGATTACTTAAGTCCCAGGGGCACTCCTTTGGTTTATATATTGTCTTTGTTGAGCAGAGCTCTTTCTGTTCTTGATGGCCATGTCTTGACCTGCTCTCCTCCACCACACTATTCCACCACAATATTCTGCCTCCTCTTGAGGCTTGAGGAATAGAAACAGCTGTCTATGAACTGAGACCTCCAAGATGGTGATCCCCCAAATAAATTTTTCCTCCTCTGATTGTTCTTGTCAGTTTTTTTGGTCACAGCAGTGAAAAAGCTGACTAAAAGACCAAGTAAAATTTCTACACTTCATTTGAAGTGCTAAGACATGGAAACCAGTAGACAGTGATAAGGCACATATTTATAGGTGATACAACTACAAAGAAAGTTATATAAATAGATATACTCAAAAAAATCTTAAGTATAATAGCAAATGAAAAGATATTTTCATGGTCAGAAATAAGAAATGGAAGGAGTTTGCCAGTTTGACAAAAAGTTAGTGCAATTTAATGAGATAAACTACTGAAATAACAACAAATAAACAACAAATGAACCTCAAATTGATAGGGTCAAATAGAAAAGACAGAAACTAAAATTGAACTATAATGGTGTGATGATTATAAATTTATAATTGGATATGAAACATCACATTCTTTTCCAAAAAGTATAGTTTTTGTGGAGAATCAAATATATTCTGAATATCAATTAGTAAGTCCATGGGCTTGTTATGTTGCTTATGAATCGTGAACATAAATCTATTGCCACTAGTATCATAGGTAAATTTAGAGATGAAAATAAATCTGAAGACAAATAGTAGTTGAGGTTCTTTACCTCTCAGTCTGCACAATTATTCAGTAAAGTTCCATTAGACCTTATGATAAGCTGGAAATGAATTAGACTTCAATAAACTATAAAGTTTTGTACATTTTATCTACTTTATGGCTATAATGATAATAAAGTAAATACATAAAATAGATCAAAATTGGGGGGTGTGGTTAAACAGATTTTAAAATGGAGATACCATACTGTAGTTACTTCAACTATAACCATCAAATACTTTAATATCAAATAAAAGATTCATGAATAAATATGAATTGAAATGGAGTCTATAGAACAATATATATAAACTTTTAAGAAACATATATTGACATTTTCAGTAAAGTTGTATAAAATAGTACTTCTTAAACTATGATTTTCTCACAAATAGCATGCCAAACTCGGAGTGGGACTAAAGAATTTGCATGGCCAGCAAGTTTCTAGGTGATACTTATGACTAAAGTTTTGAACCACACTTTAATAGCAAGGGTCAAAAATATCAGGAATATAGTATTAATAATGTCAAAGTTATAAATTCTATCTCATATTGGTCAATTAGCTTGATGAAAAAATTTTTAAAAATCATAGGACCTGGAGTAAGATTGAGAAATTTGATGTGCCAGATCATCTACTTAATAATTTTGTGGTGTGTACAAATGTTTTAGCCAGCATATTTGTCACCATGACCAAAAGACCTGACAAGAACAATTTCAAGGAGGAAAAGTTTATTTGGAAGCTCACAGTTATAGAGATATTCCTTAGAAGGCCAACTCCATTGCTCTGGGCCAGAGGTAAGACAGAACATCACAGAAAAGGAGTTTGGCAAAGGAAAGAGGCTCAGGCATCACATTGGGAAGTAGAGAGTTTCACTTTTCAGGGACAAAATATGTCCCCCAAAGGCACATCTCTAGTGATCCACATTCTCCAAATACATCCTACTTGCCTATAGTTAGCACACAGTTGATCCCTATCAGGGGATTAATGTTCTGATTAGATTGAAACTCTCACAAACCAATCACTTCACCTCTAAACTTTCTTGCATTTTCTCACACATGAGCTTCTGGGAGATACTTAATACCTAATCCATAGCAACAAGTTTTTAATCTCTCTACCTTAGTTTCTTCATCTGTAAATCAGAATACCTCTTCCCACTTCTAGAATTTGTTAAATAAAGTATTTTCAAAACTCATAAAACATACTTGATGTTGAGTATAGATTAATTAATCCTCTTCTCTACACGGACACCAAAATTTTTATCCCTAACTCCAATTTACAAATAATATGTACAAAAATGACTGAAACAGAGATCATGAAGAAATATTTGGTAGCAAGCTAACATATCAAATAATCTCAAAATGGAAGTTCAATTCTATAAACATGTTGATTAGAATAAAATATGACTTCTGCAATTTTGCCTACTATTTCACTAATCTCACCCCTTCACAGACTTTCATTCTAAGTCCATTATTTTTGAGGCTTCTTCATCTTTTGTCCAGGGTCTGTACGCTTCTCCAGTGTGAAGAATTAATATTACTGTTTTTAGCTATCCGTGTGTATTAAACAAAGGGGAGGATATATGAATAAAATTGTTTGGCCAAGAAAATCATCAGGAAAACTGTACTCATAAATTATTAGGAAACTATAAAGAAAAAACAAACAAACAAGTGGTTAGTGAAAGTTAATCAATATTTATTTACTAGATGAAGAAATAAATGAATGCTTACAGGTACTATTTGATGAAAAATTCAGGCTTTCAGAGCTATTTGGGTTGCAAAGGACTTTCAAGAGTATTTTAGTAAATAGGGTACACAAATGAGAGGGAACATTTGATGAGCTTTGTCCTTTTGTTAGTGAAATTTTAATTCAATGTTGTCCTTTTGTTGTTGGTTGTTATTTCTCTGTTTGCAATGCTCACCAGCCTTGACCTTGCTAATTTTGTTGTTAAAAAGAAAACTGAGGACAATATTAAATGGCTTATACTTATTATTGTTTTTCCCAAATCAAATACTCTAGAAGAAAAATCAAATGGAGTTAGCCGTTTGTACCAATAAAATATACATATATTTTGAATAGCTACAATAAAGAAAATCCAATATCTTGCTTCATAAATCCCATTTATATTAAACAAAATGTATTTTTCTTCTGAGCAACTACTACTGAGAACTCTTTTAAATGAGATTAATTTTTCATCTGCACATTTTTTCTTGTATATAGAAATCTGCCTGGCTTGATATTTGATCCAGGAAACATCTGGAATAAACTTGACAAAGCCCTTAAATTGGTTACAGTATAGAAAACTTTGTCCCATTAAAATTAAATTTTTTATTTAGTTGGCTTCCAAGGTCAAGTAGATTGTTGATCTTTAGATTTATGGACAGACATGCCCCCTAGTGGTTCCAATGGAGGATAAAGAAACTGGACATCTCTGTCTACTGTCATTTCTAGTAAATTACTCAATCTTCAAAGAAGCCTTCTTTAATCCCACATACACATGCATTGCTCTTAAATTTCAAAAGTGGTGTTATTGTTAAGTGCTAACCTATGAACATGTGAAACTTAATATTCTTATTAAATGCCTATATCTCTATATCCCTATTCAAACACTTTATTGTGTGTGTGTGTGTGTGTGTGTGTGTGTGTGTGTGAGAGAGAGAGAGAGAGAGAGAGAGAGAGAGAGAGAGAGAGAGAGAAATACCAATATTGTCTTTTCAGATGAAGAGGATGCTGCTGTCCATGAAAATACCTTTAGCAACAATGTTGCAAAAATACTTAAGTGTTGTTTCTCAAAGGAACTAATCTTATTTCACTTTAAAACTGGCAAATCATGTAACACATATAATGTGATATTTACTAGAATCGAAAAATAGCAACAAATTGAAAACAAAGTAAAACAGAGCATACATTCTTGCACTTAAATTGTTAAATTTCAATTAACACTGTCAAGAATATTTAAAAGATATTTCTTCCATCATGTAGAAAGTCCTGTAGAAAGTTGGTCTTATTTTCATGTAACTCAAAGTTTGGATACTGATATGTCTTATGTAACATAAAAGTCTTACTACTAAAGGGAGAATAATGGTGCAATGTGTATACTCATTTTGTGCACTATGTGAATCCTACAGTGCGTAATCTTGAGGAGTTGAAACACCCTTCTGTAATATGCAGAGTTAACCCCTAATATTTTATAACTTTGTTTGTGTTTCTCTTCCTAATGTTGTATATTGAATATTTCTTAGAATTTAGTAATCAAAACACCATCTTGGACATCTAGTGAAATATTCTTCTCATTCCTCCCACATATTTGCAGAATTCAGATTTCAAGCTAAATAGCTTTACAAATGTTTTCTATACCAGTACCACTCCATATTAAATTGAATAGTTGGATTAAAATTTGAAAGATAAAATTAAAGATTAGTACAGTGCTATACTTGATAGATACTTGTTGAATGATTGATAGAGAATACAATTGATCAAATTCATGTCTTTACCTTCTTAATCAATCCCAGAAATAAAGTTAATACCTATAATAAAGAGGTTATATTTTAAAAGAATATGCATTCCTTCATTACACAAGCATCCCCTAAGGGAATATAATCCTTACTGTAAAGTTCTCTTCTTATTCATTAATAAGGTGCATTTCAATCTATATGTGCCTTCATTTTTCTTGTTATTTGGACTCTGATAAAATGATTCATCTGGTCTTCTTTAAACATAATGCCTTGTAGGCACTAAAATGCATCTTGATTGTTTGATTAATTAAGGTTCCTATCAATAAATTAAATTACTCAGGTGAAGAGAAAAAAGAATCCAAGTCAACAATCAACATTTCCACTAACGTGAGGAATGAGATGGAAACAAGGTTTGAAACACAAATCTCAATGTGTAATGTTTTAGGTCCTCATTTTAAATAATCTTACAGATAAACAGCATTTATAGTTGAACCCACTACTGGTGACAGTAAGAACTGTTAAAATCACTTTAGGATCTAAGTGTGCATCTTCAAACTCTATTTCTTTTACTGATTTCCCCTTTATACCAGGTTACCAGAATTTAAAATAGGCTTAATTAGTTTGCCTTGAAGTGTTGTTTCCCAAAAGTAAATATTTTCTTTTTAAACATTTAATTCTCAATTGCAGTTGGACACAATACCGTTATTTTACTTATTTAGTTTTATGTGGTGCTGAAGATCGAACCCAGGGCCTCGCATGTGCTAGGCAAGCGCTCTACCACTGAGCCACAACCCCAGCCCCTAAAAGTAACTATCTTTAAGTATGTTACTTATATATGTGCCAGTACACTCTTAAGACAATTTTTTAAAAATTATTTGGAGAATAGAAGTAAAATATATCACCATTAGACCTTGACATAGTTGAAACAAATAAAGCAAAACAAAATTATACTCCAATATCCTTGAAATCATTGTTGTTTTGTAGTAAATGTTGATTGTTTCTTTAGCTTTGTATTTTGAACAGATGTGTATTTGCATAATGTGAAGATTTAGTTAGACTTGTGAAAGGAAAATCACATCTCTATTTTACAGTGGGACTAATATATGTATAAAGGATTAGATAAAGCAATCCAAAAACAAGCATATGATTTACACTTTAGTTCTAACCCACTCTTTGTACTTGAGGAGCTACAAGACGTATCATGAATGTATAACACTATGCCTAATTTTCAATAGAGTGCATAAAGGTATGCTTCATTTGTAGAAAATTATTCTCTTTGCATCCTTGGGAAAATCAACTTATACTGTTGCAGTTCTAAATTTTTTTTAAAGATTTGTGTGCTTGGTTACTTCTTTGTGAATGCTAACTCTGAATCTTAGATAATATCTAAACCAACAGCAGATAACTAAAAATTTAATATAATATAATACAAAATTTTAAACAGTTGGGCTGCTATTGTGCCCTGAATTGCAATATCTCATTACTTCAAGTCATTTAGTGCCACAAAGACTTCCATGCACCAATGTATCATCTTTCTTCTATTTTTTGCCCTAGAATGGAAGGGTTGATTGTGTACACAGCATGGTCATATTACACATTTTTTATGACAAGCACGAAAGGCAGTTTTCCTTGCATTAAGACTATATTTCTTATAATAGTACTATTTATTGGTTGGATCGGTAAAGAAAAATAGATACTTACTAACCTATTAGCAGCAGATAAGATGATATGAGACTCATATTAAAATCTTCTTCAAATAAGGCTCAGCAAACCTGTTGTAATCCAGAGCTGAAGAAAGTATATTGCTTTGATTTTAAATCTATCACATTTGGATTTAACATAAAAATAAAGGTCTATACTGAGGTCGCAAATATCTGAACGAAACTTGGATGTTTTATCCTTTCCTTGTTTGGTGAAATAAAGGGTTTTAGTGCTGAGTTGTCTTTGACCTTCAGTACTGAAGATCTTGGATCCTCTCAACTGATGACATGGTAGAAACAGAGAGCTTAAAGAAAAATATTCATCCATATCACAACTGCAAAGAAAAATAAACACATTCAACCATGGTAACTTTTTGAACTGATCTAAATGCATTATTATACCAATCTTCTTTATTTGCAAGTACAATAGTCCAAAGGTTGAAAACAATGACTAATGTTAGGTTATCCTTTGATTTATCTTAAGAACCCTTGTGGAAAACTTGGGCTGCTGAGGTGAGATTTTGCAAAAGAGAAGGAAATAAGATCATAAAGAAAAAGTAAGATTACTTCATATTTTTAAATAATTTATAGAAATCAAAATTCTTTTAATGAGAATGTTATTTTACTCTTTTTTATTTATTTTGCTTTGCAATTATGTACTGTTAAGTTAAACAAGCTTTGGTATTTCTATTTTAAAAATTGCAAGTAAAAATTCCAAACAGTCTTAAATTAATATTTCATTGAGTATTATCTTGATTAAACCAAACCCTTTAAACCAAACATTTCAAAAATGTGGATCAAGGGTCTGGGGCTGGAGCTCAGTGCTAGACCACATGCCTTGCACATGTGAGGTACTGGGTTCAATCCTCAGTACCACATAAATATAAATAAATAAAGACATTGTGTCCATCTACAACTAAAAAATATTTTAAAAAGTGGATCAGAAATTCATCTGATATTGTGTACTAAAAAGTCCACTGATGTCAAAACCACAAAATATAATAGTATTTTATAGAATCTTGAAAATTTTGGGGTAAACATTAGTGTAACAAATTTATTCAATTTTTCAACTTTGATTAAAAATGTTTTTTTTTAATTTTGTGTCTAATTCCGAAAATCTTAGTAATATATTTGGTTAATTTTTCTTGCAGTGTAAGAGAAATAAAATAATTTAAACTGGTAAAGAATTAGAAGAAAACTACAAAACAGTCATGACATACATGCAAGGTATGTAGTTTTTAGATTTAATTTATTCATTTTATAGATCTTTTTTACTGAGCATCTTGTGTTTAGATTTTTGTGTTACATATTAAAACAATATTAACTTCACAAGCATTGCCTCAATTTTCTAGGACATATGGAACATTCGAAATAATGTATATTGGAGGGATCCAAGATAGAGGGCCAGAGGGAGACAGCATTCTGTCACTTGATCTGATACTCAAGTAGTGAGAATACTGCTTCTCTGGAAGCAAGATTCCTGTTCCCGAGTAGGAATCACAGTACCATGCCTGTCCAAGGCTCCAGGCCTCAGGGTCTGAGTAGGTCCCCCAACTACTGGCACATGCAGGAATACTGGGTACCCGAGAGAGACTATAGCTGGCAGCAGAACCCATGAAGAACTTTAAGCCGCCCACCTGAGCAGAAATCACGGATAGCACTTTCACTCAGAACACCTGGCAGCTTCCCTTGAGCAGGAACTCCGGCCGCTACACCTGTGTAGACCCCCATCTGCCAACGTGGGGCTCCCCCTGGTTGCTACCATCTTGAGACTCTGTAGCATTGAAGATAGTCCCCTATGCACAATAGCCTTCCTGCACCCAGGAACTTCACACAGGCTCTGAAGTTAGCCGACAGCCACACACTGAAAACCACAGAGCTGTTCCTCTCTGAACTTATCATCTAAAACCATCGCTCAGTTCCCCCCACCTGACCTGACACCCCACTGCTGAAAGCAGGTACCTCCATCTTGGGCCACCTACATCATCACCATCTTCAGTGGGGACAACTCCCAGTTTCTAACTCCCCACTCTCCCCAGCAGCCACTAAGCCGGCACAGTGACACCCTGGTTACCTTCACCATCCTGGGGGTGGAGATACCAGCCAACAACAAACAACCCCACCTATTGGATGAGAAGGGAAACAGGAAAGATACAGATCTCCAACCAAAACAATCCTTGTTTCTTCCTTTGAGATTTTTATTTCTTCTCCCTCTTTTTCCCCCTGGCCTTACATATCCAACATATGTGAAACCAAGTACTTTACATGAATTAGGATTTTGACAACTGGGACATCTGAATAGCATATTACAGTTGTGTTGTATATTCTCTTTTTTTCTTTATTCCACCAATTTCTACTATTATAACATTTTTTAAAATTTTTCCTCAATATATATGTGTGTGTTTTTTATATACTCTGTCTTCCCACTTACTTGTCTACCCAAAATTACTTCCTCTCCCTTCTTCTGCCACTAATCTTCCTCTTTAGATTTCTCTTAAGATACAATAACTCCTAAGATATAATAACTCTATATCCTCACCTCCTACCTCCTCAGCATATCATTCTACTCCTCATTCCTGGTCCTGTGTCAACCATCAGATACTGTAAACCCCTTTTACAAACTTACTGAGTATATTGTAGATAATAATTGAATTAAACATTTCTGTACATTGTGACCAAACTGTAAATGTCTTAATAACAAACATTTGTTTTTTAGGGTGTATATCATTTATATTGGGACCTGTTAACATTGTCCTTCCCCTCAAAGAAGAGATATTGGAACCCTACAGGGGCACTATAATCCTATAGTGTCAAAATGATATTGCCTCAGATCCACAGTGCTAGAAGGGAATACACAGTAACCATATGAAAAGATAAGGGAAGAAAGTGCCTTAAACAAATCAAGATACCACATTATTAGAACCCATGGCCAGCACAGCAGAAGAAATGACAGAGAAGAAGTTAAGTTCATGATTTACATAATTAAAATGTTCTGTGGATTATAGGATGATAGAAGACAGCAAACACAGGAAACAAAAATCATTTTGTAAAGAGCTACATAAGCAAATATAGGAAGCAAAAGATTACTTCAATAGGGAGATAAAGATTCTAAAAAAAACAAACAGAAATTTTCAAATAAAAGAAATATTTCATCTTTCAATGAGTGAATACACTTTCTTCTCATCAGCACATGGCTCCTTCTCTAAAATAGATCACAAACTATGTCAAAAAGCAACTTTTAGCAAATACAAAAAAGTAGAGATACTACCCTGCATTCTGTAACATAATAATGGAATGAAATTAGAAATCAATGATACAATTAAAAACAAAAGCTATTCCAACACCTGGAGACTAAATAATATGCTATTGAATGAACAATGGGTTGCAAAACACATCAAGAAGAAGATTACAAAATTCTTAGAGGTGAATGAGAACACAGATACAATGTATTGAAATATCTGGGATAAAATGAAGGCAGTACTAAGAGGAAAGTTCATTTCATGGAGTACATTCCTTAAAAAAAGAAAAACTCAACAAATAAATGACATAACATTACATCTCAAAGCCCTGGAAAAAAAGAACAAATCAACACCAAAAGCAGTAGAAGACAACACATAATTTAAATCAGAGCTGAAATCAATGAAATTGAAACAAAAGAAACAATTGAAAAACTTGAGAAAACAACAACTTGGTCCTTTGAAAAAAATAAAATTGACAGACACTTAGCAATGCTAATAAAGAGGAGAGAGAAAACTCAAATTACTAGCATATGTGATAAAAAAGGAAATATCACAACAGACACTACAGAAATACAGAAGATAATTAGAAATTATTTTGAAATCTTGTACTCCCATAAAATAGAAAATATTGAATGCATTGACAAATTTCTAGAGTTATATGATTTGCCAAATTGAATCCGGATGATATACATAATTTAAACAGATCAATTTCAAACAATGAAATAGAAGGTGCCATCAGGAGTCTACCAACTAAGAAACACAAAGGACTGGATGGATACATAGCCAAGTTCTACAAGACTTTTGAAGAAAAATTAATACCAAATACTCTTCAATTTATTTCAGGAATAGAAAAAGAAGAAACACTTCCAAACTCATTCAATAAGGCTAATATCACCCTGATTCCAAAACCAGACAAAGACACTTCAAAGAAAGAAAACTTCAGACTGATATCTATAATGAACATAGGTCCAAAAATTCTTAATAAAATCCTAGCAAATCAAATACAAAAACATATCAGAAAGATTGTGCACATTGATCAAATGGGATTCATCCCAGGGATGCAAGTTTGGTTCAACATACGGAAATCAATAAATGTAATTCATCACATCAATAGACTTAAAGATAAGAACCATATGATCATCTGCATAGATGCAGAAAAATCATATGACAAAACACAGCACCTCTTCAAGTTCAAAACACTAGAAAATCTAGGAATAACAGGAAAATTTCTCAACATCATAAAAGTTATCTATACTAAGCCCCAGGCCAACATCATTCTACATAGAGACAAATTGAAAGCATACTCTCTAAAAAACTGGAACAAGACAGGGAGGCCCTCTTTCACCACTTCTATTTAACATAATTCTTGAGACACAGCAAAGTAGGAAGATACAAAATCAACACCCATAAGTTAAAGGCATTTCTGTATATCAGTGACAAATCCTCTGAAAGGGAAATGAGGAAAACTACTCCACTTACAATAGCCTCAAAAAAAAAAAAAAAAACATGGGAATCAACCTAACAAAAGAGGTGAAAGACCTGTACAATGAAAACTACAGAATGCTAAAGAAAGAAATTTTAGAAGACCTTAGAAGATGGAAAGATCTCCCTTGTCTTGCATAGGCAGAATTAATATTGTAAAAATGACCAAAATCACTATACAGATTTAATGCAATTCTAATGAAATCCCAGTGACTTTCCTCATAGAAATAGAAAATCAGTCTTGAAATTCATCTGGAAAAATAAGAGACCCAGAAGAGTGAAAGCAATCCTTAGTGAGAAGAGTGAAGCTGATGGCATAACTATAGCAGAACTTAAACTATACTGCAGAGCAATAGTAACAAAAACACCATGGTGTAGGCACCAAAATAAACTGGTAGGCCAACGATACGGAACAGAGGACAGAGAGACTAACCCACATAATTACAGTTTTCTTATATTAGACAAAGGTGCCAAAACATGCATTGGAGAAGAGATAGCCTCTTCAACAAATGGTACTGGGAAAACTGGAAATCCATATGCAACAAAATAAAATTAAACCCCTATCTCTCACCATGCACAAAACTCAACTCAAAGTCGATCAAGGACCTATGAATTAAACCAGAGATACTGCATCTAATATAAGAAAAAGTAGGCCCAAACTTCCATCATATTGGATTAGGCCCTGACTTCCTCAATAAGATTCTGATAGCACAATATTAATAAATGGGGTGGATTCAAACTAAAAAGCTTCTTCCCAGCAAAAGAAACAATCAGTAAAGTGAATAAAGAGTGTCGAGTTTGGGAGCAAATTTTTACCACTTGCACATCTGACAGAACACTAATCTATAGGATATATAAAGAACTCAAAAAGCTAAGCACCAAAAAAACAAATAACCCAATCAGTAAATTGGCCAAGGACCTGAACAGGCACTTCTTAGAATAAGGTATACAATCAATTAGAAATATATGAAAAAATGTTCAACATCTCTAGCAATTAGATAAATGAAAATCAAAACAACTCTGAGATTTCATACCACTCCACTCAGAATGGCAGTGATTAAGAATACAAACAACAATAAGTGTTGGTGAGGATGTGGGGGAAAAAGGCACACTCATACATCACTGGTGAGTCTGAAAATTAGTGCAACCCATATGGAAAGCAGTATGGATATTCCTTGGAAAACTGGGAATGAAACCACCATTTGTCCCAGCTATCCCACTCCTTGGTCTATACCCAAAGGACTTAAAAACACATACTACAGGGACACAGTCTCATCAATGTTTATTGCAGCACAATTCACAATAGCTAAACTGTGGAACCAACTTAGGTGTCCTTCGGTAGATGAATGGATAAAGAAAATGTAGTATATACACACAATGGAATATTTCTCAGCATTAAAAAAGAATAAAATCATGGCATTTGTAGGTAAATAAATGGAGTTGGAGAATATAATGCTAAGTGAAGTTAGTCAATCCTAGAAAACCAAATGCCAAATATTTTCTCTTATATAAGAGGTTGACTCATAGTGGAGTTGGGAGGGTGAGCATGGGAGGATTAGACAAAGTGTAGATAAGGAAAAGGGGAGGAAGGGGAAGGGAGAGGGAATAGAGTAGCAAAGATGGTGGAATGATATGGACATTATTACACTAAGTACAGGTATGAAGACATGAATGGTGTGACTATACTTTGCATAATACTTTCTATACAACAAAAGATATGAAAAATTGTGCTCTATATGTATAATATGAACAGTAATGCATTCTGCTGTCATATGTAACAAATTAGAATAAATAAATAATAAAATGGACATTAGAAACTGTTGGTGTGCAGGGTTTCTCTTCATGTTTTCATATTTTAGAAATAGTTTCCCTTCTGAATATTTATCATGAGCACAAAAACCTCACAATGATAAACATATTTTTCTTAAATTTCTTCTTTTTAGTAGGAAAATTTTTAGATTTTATATCCAAACCGATAACAGAATTTTTAAATTATATTTCATAAGAAAGTCTATATTTATGCTATAGTCTCTTATGGTCAGCACTACCTACTCTCTAAAAGTAAATAATATCTTCACTATGCTTACTCAAGAACATACTTAGGCTATTGTATCTCTTCTATGGATACAAGCCGAATAACCTTACCCGTCTACCTTCTTGCAAATGCATTTCATTTTCTCCTTTCCATATTTTGTCTTTTCCATGATAAAAAGATATGAAGAATGAACCTGTTTGAACATCATTTTTGTTTATAGTTCTACTATGTCATTCACTGACTGACTGATCTTCATTTATTCTGTTCTTTGGCTTATGTACAAGTATACTTCTTGAAATAACATTATTTCTACAATACTGCACTATGTAAACCATTTTATTTCCTTCAAGCTCTGGTAGCTTTGGAGTGATGGAACTTTTCAAGATGGATGTAAAGCTAATCCACACCTCATATTTGTTTAATATATCTGTAAATATCATAATGCTAGCTCAACAAAATATATGCAAAGAGTAAAAATAATTCATTGCCCTTTAAGATGAAATAAAATTTTCTGCTTCTTTCTTAGTTATTACACTGAAATTAATAAGTGTCACAAGCCACTATATCAAAAATGATATAAACAAAAATGACTAATTTTCATCTAGCCCTTTTTTTCTGTACCAGGAAAAAGTAAAGCTTTTCATATAAATGTCTCATTTAATCTTCAAACTTACTTAAAAGGTAGGTGCTATTATTCTAATTACTTTGTGGATAAGAAAACTAATATAATGATACCTGTGAGAGTTTTCAAATCACACTGACTGTATTTGAATACCACCTGTATGACTTGGGTATACTTAATCTAACTTTTCTAAACCTTGGGTTCTTCATTGCTTCAAAAATAACAGACAAGTTGGGCATGGTGTCACATACCTGTAATCTCAGCACCTCAGGAGGCAGAGGCAGGCAAAGTTCAAAGCCAGTCTCAGCAATCTAGTGAAGCCCTAAGCAACTTAACAAGTCTATGTCTCAAAAAAAAACAAAACAAAAAACAAAAAAACAGGCAATCAAGTTTGGTTTCAGCAACAGTGACTGAGGTTGAGTTTTGGAAAAAGACTGTAAGTTCATGATTCAGTCTTAAATATGCAATTGAACTGTTCATGCCTTTATAACATTTGAATATATGATTTGATATTTATTTTTTATATTTTACATGTGCACCAATGTAATAACAGCTCTATGTGGCTAGAGTAAATATAAAAATTGGCTCCTCATATCAGCTATGTCTAATATTTATGGGACTATATTGGTCAGCACAGTTTAACCCCATCATCTCCAAGGTATTATCTAATTATTTTTGCATGTGCTCAGAAGGGTACATCTTATATTACTCTATGTCCCTTAAGATTTACTGCACTATACTTCCCTTTCTGCTTTACCTGCCCCTAGTCGAGGTTTCCAGCACTTAAATACTTCTGGAAAGGACTCTGTTGCCAATACAATGCATTTTAAAATGTAAAGTGTTAATAGACAACTTGAAACCTTATATTTAAAAACTACCAACTTCCTTAACAACATCAGAAAACATCATCAGAATTTGCAATATGATTCTCCTACATGTTTTCATATTCTTAACTGCAAACAAATGAATTTTAAGATTATCCAAGACTACCTATTAGATATGAGATAGGACACTGTATGAACAGAGGTCAGCCAACATTTACTTGCAGTTTCCAAGATATTCATGTTATATAATTTTTTTTATAAGAAAAAGGATTTTTCCCATTCAAAAGAATTATGTGATGATCACAAAATTTTATTTACCACAAATTGTGAGGCATGGTGGTCTGCCTGTAATCCCAGAAGTTTGGGAGGCTGAGGAAGGAGAATGCAATTTCACAGCCAAACTCAGCAATTCAGCGAGGCCCTAAGCAACTTAGTGAGACTGTGTTTTAGGTGTCCCTCAATAGATGAATGGATAAAGAAAATGTTGTATATATACTCAATGGAATATTACTCAGCTGTAAAGAAGAGTGAAATTAAGACATTTTGCAGTAAATGGATGGAGTTAGAGAATATCATGCTAAGTGAAATGAGCCAATCCCACAAAACAAAAGGCTGAATGTTTTCTCTAATATGGGGATGTTTAAATGTGTTCCTAAGTCCCTTTGAGGTCAATGGTCACTCAGCTACCTTGTCACGGGGGTAGAGATGTGGAATCAACACACAGACTCCAGGAGCTGGTGAGAGAACTGGCTGGAGACCCACCTCAGGTCGTGGTCCAGTAGCTCAGTTTCTTTTTGGAATGCACACAACTGTTATAGGGTTCGAGTGGGGTGTGCCCATCAATCATACACAAGCAAGATAGTATCCATAAGCCAATCATCTTCTGCCTAATGTAACCGCACTATGAGGATGCTCTAAATATTGCTGTCGTGAGGGAAAGCAATCTGGAAGGGCCTTTGGCCCTTACTGAGTCAGGGGTTTCATGTCCTGAAGCCCCTGACCCTCAGTTTCCTGGCTGGTAGTTTGGCAAGGCTAACCCCAAGTGCTGAGTATGTGGTTTCACCCCATCCTGCAGGCCCTTCTGTCAGGCCTGAACAAACGTGGATAGTTCAAGCACTTCCCAGCTGCTCCTAGCTGCTAGCTGCGACTGAATGTTATTCCAACAGATGCTAATTCACAATAAGGCTGGGGGCACTAGGGAAGAATAGAATTACCTTAGATTAGGTAAAGAGAAGTGATGGGAGGGAAGGGGAGGGGATGTGTGGTGAGGAAAGATAGTAGAATGAAACAGACATTATTACTGCATGTATATATGTAACTGCCTGACCAATATGATTCTGCAACATGTTCACTCAGAAAAATGAGAAATTATATACCATCTATGTGTGATGTGTGATATATCAACGTGCATAAATGCATTCTCCTGTCATGTGTAACTAATTAAAACAATTAAAAAATTTTAAAAGGGTCTAGGATGTGGCTCCATGGTTAAGCACTACAGAATTCAATCCCTGTTATAAATAAATGAAGAAAGGAAGGAAGGAAGGAAGGAAGGGAGGGAGGGAAGGATACCACAATAAAATGATGTTCCATTCTCAAATTAACAAGGATAATAAAACAAGAGATGATAAGAAGTGTTGGCAAGAAGGTAAAGAAATCAGAACTATCATATACTGCTGGTGGGAACAAAGAATAGTGAAGGCACTTTGGAAACCAGTCTGGAAGTTCCTCGAAAAGTTAAAAATAGAATGGCCAAATGATCTAGCATTATCACTCCTAAGTGTATAGTCAAGAGAACTAAAAACACACATCAACAAAAATGTTGGTGAATGTTTATAGAAGCAATAATCATAATAGACACAAAGTAAAAACAATTAAAATGTCAACTGATAAATGGATAAATAATAAGCAGTATATGTATACAATGGAATATTATTGAATCAAAAAATGGATTAAAGGATTGATAGATGCTAGAGTAGGATCTTGAAATTATGCTAAGAAAAAGCCAGTTGCAAAAGACCATATATTTTATGATTATATTTATATAAAGTGCCCAGAATAAGAAAATCTTCTATAAACACACAAAAAAAGTTAGTAATTTCCTAAGGTTGTGGGAGTTAGAAATAAATAGGGAACAAATGTTATTGAGTATAAAGTTTCTTCTGAGATTCATACAAATGTCCTAAAATTAAATAGCTATGCTAGATGCACAGCTATGCAAACATATTTTTAAATGTTGAATTTTACACTCCAAATGAATGAATTAAATGGTATACTAGTGAAGTTTTTTAAAGTTTATGAAATAAACGTATACCTTATAATCTCCAAAAAATATACAAGTGAACAATTATCCTCAAACTAATATATACATTTGGCAAAATCAAAATTCCAATAGGGCATTTTTTTTAGAAAGTGACAAACTAAAGTTGGAAAATTATGGTTGAAATTTTTAAATGAATATTCAAAAATTAAAAATAAACTTAAATAAATATTATTAAGCAATATTAGATTTTATAATGATGTAGAATAAAAAGCCCAGAAACACAAGTATAGGATGTGAATTTATTATATGATAATATTGCATTTCACATCATTAGGTTAACAACAGATTAGCCAATAAATAGTATTATCTAGCCATTTGTAAAATATCAAGTTAGGTCACATTTTATATCAAAATACATTTGAATTGGATTGAAGATTATGATGTAAACTTTTGAAATAAATATATTTAATACTTTTAGAAGTACAAAAAGAAGATTAAAATAACACATCAACTTTTTATCTTATTACTTTGTCAAAAATAGAAATAAATATTAATAAACTATTATCAATGATGAGGAAACGATAACTTTCATACATTGTTGTTGAGTTTGTAAATCTGTATGTTCTGTGACACTCAAGTTGGTATTTAAAAAAAGAAAAACAGCACTTAAAAATGTTTGTTATCTTTGAGACAGCTATTTCTCCTCCCCAAATTTATCCTGAATATGGGTTTAATAGTGAAAATTGGAAGCAATAATTACCTACCAACTTATCCAAGTTATATAAAATTTGGGACAACTATATAATTGATCATTATTCAAATATTAAAAGAAAGCATCGAGTCTTTTAAAAATGCTTGTGATAGGGAAGAGGAAGAAGGAAGCACTGAAGTGGGAGATACAGTAGGACACATGAGGGTTGTAGGGAGAGCAGATAGGATCAAAGTACACTATATACATATATAAAAATGTCATAGTTGAACCCATCTTTGTATAATTAATGAGTTATTAATGATAAAAAAGAAAATGGATGACTATGATAGATTGCTGAGCAACAAAGACAGGCTTAACCTCTTAGGAGAGAGAAATATAACACTCTTCAATGTCAATAGTCTATTGTATTTATATGGTGGAATTGAACATTTAAAATTACACATTTTTCTTAAATTGTATTTTCATCAAGGACCAAATATTGATATGATAATTCTGCTTTCCACATATATTCCTTCCTTGGAATTTATGGAATTTTACATTTATATTTTAAATATATATTGAATAAAATTTGGTATATATGTAATATAGAATTCTAAATAAATTTCTAACATGTTTATCCAACTTTCCAACATTTTTTGAGACATTCATACATTTCTGTGTAAAGAGTGATAAGTTGATCTTATTGCTGTGGAATTTTGAAACAGCTACTGTCAATTTTCACTGAATATACCCTAAGTTTTGAAAATCAATGGAGAAGGCAAAAATGATTCCTCAAGTTAAGGATAAGTTACAGTAGCTTTTTTGATCTTGTCCTTGGGAAAATGGTGTAGTTATCAACAAAATACTGCAATTAAGTGTGTTAGGCCATTTGGAGTGCTATAACAAAATACCTTAGACTGAGTAATTTATAGACAACAGACATTTATTACTCATACTTCTAGATACTGGAAAGTTCAAAGTCAAGGTGCCAGGAAATTTAGGGTCCCCGTGAATGCCCATTCTTCACAGACAATGCCTTAGTCTATATACCATTACACAGAGGAAAGGGTGAATAAACTTCCTCAGACTTTTTCTATAAAGGCACAAATACCATATATGAGGATTCTTCCCTCATGACCTAGTCTCCTCCTGAAGTCTCAATATTTGAATTTTGGGGTGAAACAAACATTGAGACCATATCACTAGGTAATGGTGTCTCATTAGGGCTATCTAAAAGAAAGTGAAGTCTGAACTAATAGTCTAATTGGATGTCAACATAGGAACAAACTTGTTGCTCTTCCGTGTGCCTAACAAAACAGAATAAAGTTACTTGGGCAAGTAAATAGGCCTGAGATTCCACGGGATAAAGGCAACACTGAAGAAAATAGGTAGGCTTGAGGGAGCTTATTGGTGCTCCAACAAAAAAAGCTATCTATATAGATAGGCACAGAGTTCTCACGAAGAAGAAACTCTGGGCTGTAAAACAGATGGTAGAGCTAAAGGAAGTGAGATAATAATTCACATGGGAGCTATACATTTTTTAATTAGGAAAGTATATAGAGGAAAAGTTTCTTAAAAATATCACAAAAAAATCTCACCAATGGACCTCTGAAGACATTCAACATTTGGACATTTGACACATAGAAGGCATAGTTCAATTAGGATTAACCAGAGTAGCAGCAACAGATAGCAGAAGACTATAACTATGGGGATTTTAGTAAAAAAAAATTGCCCTTTTTCATGACAGAAGTTAAAGCTTTAAAATAGATTGGAAATTTTCAATTCTTTACTGGACTGAACATTCAATATCTAAACTTAACATCTTAATATTTAATTTGAAAGTATTATATATTTGATTTATGGATTCAGTTCTATGGTCCATAAAAATCTCACTCACGTACCTCCTTAAAGTAAATGTTAAATCTACTAAACTTTTAAAATTTCATAAGTCCAGTTTTTATATCCCTAAATATTTTATCTATACAACTCAAATACTGAGAAAATATGCTGAGACTTAGTATTGTTATACTTTATTTTATTGTTTTTATTCTATATATATTGATGTAGGTATGTTTATGTATTTTTGTCTCTACATATAAGCTCATGAAAACTATAACTTATGGACTATACAACTCATCAATTTAAAAAAAATTTGCAATCATTTATTTAGAACTTTTAATATTAATTTATCTTTATAATTGTCTATAAAATTATATCTTCTTATAATCACTACTCTTATTTTCTTGTTTGCATTTTTATTTTAGTTATTAGTTTGTTATTCTAATTGAAAAATAAAAATTACATGTATTATGGTGTACAGCACAATGTTTAGACTTTGCAGAAGTTTATGTCAAGGTCATTGTCATATGAAACACCTCACATAATTATTGTTTCTGTGATAAGATTTAAAATCCACTCTCTTCAATTTTCAATTACGCAATATGTTATTACTAGTAATATATCATGGTACTATGCAGTAGATTTCCAGAACTTACTTCTCAGGTCTACCTGAAACTTTGTGATCTTCATCCAGTATATTCCCTTTCCCCATGCTCTCTCTATCCCTAGCCTCTGGTACCACTACTCTCTTCTGTTTCTATAAGTAATTTTCTTAGGTTCCACATATTAGTAAGATATTACTGTATTTTCCTTTCTATGCTTGTTTTATTGCACTTAAAATTCTCCAGTTTTATCCACATAGTCACAAATGATGGGATTTCTTCTTTTTGAAGCTACATTATATATATATATATATATATATATATATATATATATATATATATATATATATATATATATCTCAGGTCTTTACCCAGTCATCTGTTGATTGACTTAGATTTATTTTATATCTTCACTTTTCTGAATAATACTACAATAAAATTGGAGTTCAGCTACCCTTCAATAAATTGATTTAATTTTCTTAACATGTATATCCCCCAAAATTGTGATTGCTGGACCATATCATCCCTTTTTTTTCTAGGTACTGGGGACTGAACTCAATGGTGACCTACCATTGAGCTAAATTTCCAGCCCTTTTCATTTTTTATTTTGATACAGAGTATCACTAATTTTTTTAGGGACTGGCTAAGTTGCCAAGGCTGACTCTGAACTTGAGATCTTCTTGCCTCAATTCCCAGTTCCTGGAATTACAGGCATTCTCCACCATGCCTATTATTTCTCTTTTTAATGTTCTCAGGAACCTCCAAACAATTTTCCAAAATGCTTATGTGAATTTACATTCCCACCAACAGTACACAAAGTTTCTAACTTTTTACTATCCTAACAATCACTTGTTATCTTTTGTCTTCTTAAAAAAAAGAATTATTCTTGGGCTGGGGATGTGGCTCAAGTGGTAGCGCGCTCGCCTGGCATGCATGTGGCCCGGGTTCGATCCTCAGCACCACATACCAACAAAGATGTTGTGTCTGCCAAGAACTAAAAAATAAATATTAAAATTCTCTCTCTCTCTCTCTCCTCTCTCACTCTCTCTTTAAAAAAAAAAAGAATTATTCTTATAAGTGCAATTTTTGTCATGTTACCTAAAATGTGAATATATGATGTTTCATTTTCAATTTAATATTTAAATTATCAGTGGGAATGATTTTTACTTTTTTAAATTAAAAACTTATTCAACTTTAATCAGATTAAAGAATTGTACATGGAAAATGATTAACATTTCTTTTTTGACTTTTTTATTCTAATTGGCTATATATAACATCAGAATGCATTACAATTCATATTACACATACAGAGCACAATTTTTTATATCTCTGGTTGTACATAGAGTCACACCATTCATGTCTTCATACATGTATTTAGGGTAATAATGTCCATCTCATTCCACCATGTTTTCTATCCCATATCCCCTTCCTTCACCTCCCACCCTTTTGCCCCATCTAGAGTTCATCTAATCCTCCCATGGTCCATACCAATCCCATTATGAATGAGCCTCCTTATATCAGAGAAAACATTCTGTGTGTGGTTTTTAAGGATTGGCTAACTTCACTTAGCATTCTGTAGTTTTCATTGTATGGGTCTTTCCCTTGAAAGGTTGATTCCCAAGTTTTTTGTTTGTTGGTTTGTATGTTTTTGATTTTTAATTTAATTAATTAATTTGTTTGTTTTTTGATGCTATTGTAAATAGGGTAGTTTTTTTCTTGTCTCCATTTCAGAGGATTTGTCACTGATATACAGAAATGCCTTTGTTTATGAGTGTTGATTTTATGTCCTACTACATTGTTGAATTCATTTACTAATTCTAGAAGTTTTCTGGTGGAATTTTTCCTGTCTTCTATGTATAAAATCATATCATCAGCAAATAGTGCTACTTTGACTTCTTCTTTTCTTATCTGTATCCCTTTAATTTCATTCATCTGTCTAATTGCTCTGACCAGTGTTTCAAGAACTACGTTAAATAGAGGTGGTAAAAAAGGGTATCCGTGTCTTGTTCCAGTTTTTAGAGCGAATGCTTTCAATTTGTCTCCATGTAGAATGATGTTGGCCTGGGGCTTAGCATAGATAGCTTTTCTGATGTTGAGATAAGTTCGTTATCCCTTGTTTTTCTAGTGTTTTGAACATGAAGGGGGATGCTGTATTTTTTCAAATGCTTCTTCTGTGCCTCTTGAGATGATCATATGGTTCTTATCTTTAAGTCTATTGATGTGATGAATTAAATATATTGATTTCCATATGTTGAACAAAACTTGCATCCCTGGGATGAATCCCACTTGATCATGATAGTACACTATCTTTTTGATATGTTTTTTATTTGATTTGTCAGAATTTTATTGAGAATTTTTGCATCTATGTTCATTAGAGATGTTAGTCTGAAGTTTTCTTTCTTTGATGTGTCTTTGCCTGGTTTTGGAATCAGGGTAATTTTGGCCTCATAATGAGTTTGGAAGTGATCCCTCTTTTTCTATTTTATGAAATAATTTGGTGAGTATTGGTATTAGTTTTTCTTTAAAGGTCTTATAGAACTCAGCATTGTATCCAACTCATCCTAGGTCTTCCTTGGTTGGTAGGCTTCTGATGGTATCTGCTATTTCATTGCTTGAAAGTGATCTGTTTTAATTATGTATATCATCATAAATTTGGGCAAATTGTATGACTTTAGAAATTTGTCACTGCCTTTGGCACTCTATTGGAGTACAAGTTTTCAAAATAATTTCTAATTATCTTCTAAATTTCTGTAGTGTCTGTTGTGATGTTTCCTTTTTCATCACATATGTTAATAATTTGAGTTTTCTCTCTGTCCTCTTCATTAGCATGGCTAAGGTTTTGTCAATTTTATTTATCTTTTCACTCACTAGAATATTATTTAGACTCCAGGTGTTGGAATAGTTTTTATTTATGAGTTTACTGTTGATTTCTAATTTCATTTTATTATGATCTGATAGAATGCAGGGCAGTATCTCTACATTTTTCTATTTGCTAAGAGTTGCTTTGTGGCATAATATTTGTCTATTTTAGAGAAGGAACAATGTGCTGATGAGAAGAAAGTGTATTCACTCATTGAAGGATGAAATTTCTTTCATTTGAAGGATTCTGTTTGTTTTTTTTTAGAACCTCTATTCCCTATATTTGCTTATGTAGCTCTTTACAAAATGATTTTTGTTTCCTGTGTTTGCTGTCTTCTATCATCCTATAATTCACAGAACATTTTAATTATGTAAATCATGAACTTAACTTCTTCTCTGTCATTTCTTCTGCTGTGCTGGCCATGGGTTCTAATAATGTGGTATCTTGATTTGTTTAAGGCACTTTCTTCCCTTGTCTTTTCATATGGCTACTGTGTATTCCCTTCTAGCACTGTGGATCTGAGGCAATATCATTTTGACACTATAGGATTAAAGTGCCCCTGTAGGGTTCCAATATCTCTCCTTTGAGGGGAAGGACAATGTTAACAGGTCCCAATATAAATGATATACAAGCTTGTATCAAATAGGTGCTATGAAGATGTTTAAAGTTTGGTAATAATGTACAGAAATGGTGAATTCAATTATTATCTACAATATAATCAGTAGGTTTGCAAAAAGGTTTACAGTATCTGATTGTGGACACAGGATCAGGGGTGAGGTGTACAATGATATGTTGAGGAGGTAGGAGGTGAAGGTACAGAGTAATTATATCTTAGGAACTGTGAAAGAGAAATCTAAACAAGAAAGTTAGTAGCCAGACAAGAGAGAGGAAGTAATTTGGGGTCGACAAGTAAATAGGAAGACAGTAGAGTACATTGAACAATCATACGTATATGCTAAGAAAAACTTAAAGAATGTTAAAATAGTAAAAATTGAAGAAGAAAAATAAAGAAAAAAAGGAATATACAACACAACTGTAATATACTATTCATACATCCCAGTCCTCAATATCCTAATTCATGCAGAGTACTTGATTTCACATATTTTGGGCATGTGAGGGCAGGAGAATAGAGGGAGAAAAAAAATCTTGAAGGAAGAAGCAGGGATTATTTTGGTTGGTGATAAGAATCTTTCCTGCTTCCCTTCTCATCCAATAGGTGGCGTTATCTGTTTGCTGGTATCTCTGCCCTCAGGATGGTGAATGTAACAAGGGTGGGAGGGTTGGTTTTGGGCAGAAGGCACCTGGAAGTGGGGAGTAATACCGGCCAGTCCCCGAAAGGAGACTGCATCTCAAGGATTTCCTTTGAGGCCCACTCATATGATGTTGGCACCTGGTCTTATCTCCTTATCTCACCTGTAGACCTCACATTTCCTGGTCTCTATGTTAGTCTCTAAACAGTGTCACACTCATGCTCTAGCTTTCTACTTTCTAATAAGAAACTTTTCTCTCTGGGGGTTTTGTGTGTTGTGCTTTGTGTGCTACATACCTGTCACACCTTTCACTGAGAGCTATTTTGTATTGGGTAGTCACTGTGCTGGGTTAGTGGCTGCTGGGGAAAGGGAGTGATTAGAAACTATGGGTACCCAGCCAGCTGGAGTTCCAAACTGGAAGTTGCCCCCCCCTAAAAAAAAGATGGTGATAAATGTGACCCAAGATGGAGGTAACTGCTTTTAGCAATTGCTGAGGGCCATTGCCAAGTAGGAATGACGCATCGAAATTTCCTTGCCAGCGTACCCCATGTTAAATGGACTTGCCTTGGAAATTTGCTGTGACATTGCATGTGTCTTTGAGAAAGGTGACCCTGCTCAAAGACCAGGGTGGATCCAGGTTTAGGGTGTATCCTGCAGATTTTAGGAAGTATCCCGGTTTAGGATAATTTGGGTTTAAGGCGTTCCGGTTTAAGACAATCTGGGTTTTAGGGCAGTTCCAGGTTGAAGGTTATTCCTGCTAGGAATAGGGCGTTCCTGCTGCCTGAGTTCCCGTTGAGTTCTCGTGGAATTGAGAAAGTATTTTGGAACCTGAATTGGTGGGCAGAACTTGGATTTCCCGAGAACGTGTTTGTAGAGGGCTGGTGTGAGTTCGGGAATAAAGAATTGCTGTTTGAATCTACAAGGTGTGTGGTGGCTCATGATTCAGTGCCCAGCCAAGACTGCGGCAAGCAATAGGGTGTCTAGTCAGGTATGGGGAGTCAGGCTATGGCATTGGATAATGTGTTCAGAGATGAGCTCTGTGGCATACAGTGTGTGGCTGTCAGTTGTCTTCAGAGCCTATGCAATGTCCCCAGGTGCAAGTGGCTACCGCTGGTAGGGGACTATTTCAGTTGCTGCAAAGTCCCAAGATGGAGGTGACCAGGAGAGCCCCACCTTGGTAGATGGGGTCCACAAGGAAGTGGCAGCCAGAGTTCCTGTGCATGGGTAGCTGCCAGGTGTCCTGTGTGGGAGCAGCATCCAGGATTTCTGCTTGGGTGGATGGTTGAAAGTGCTGTGTAGGTGCTGATGCTTGTGGTTATACTGGGGCACCCAGTAGTCCTGCGTGGGGCAGGGGGTAGTTGGGAGACCTACTCTGACACTGACGCCTGAAGCTCAGTGTAGGCATGTCAGCTGTAATTCCTGTGTGTAATAGAGGACAGCCATTGAGGGGGGGTCCTCTATTTCTCACAAAGAAGCAGTATTCTCACTACTTAAACCCTATGTCACAGAGATACAAAGAATGATGCCTCCCTCTGGCCACCATCTTGAATCTTTCAGGAATGACTTTTTCTTGTTTATAATTTTCATGAGTTTTTAACACATAAAGGAATTTGTGTAACTAGTGTCAAAATCAGTATACAGAACTATTACCCAAATGCTCTCAGGATATTATTTCTAGTTATACACATTGTCCATCCCTAAACACTGACAATCACTGATGTATTCCCATCACTGTAATATTGTCATTTTGAGAAGATCATATAAATGTAACTATATATTGTATAACAATGTTGAGACTGGTCTCTTTTGGTCAATTTAATGCATGTCAGGTCCATCCAACTTATTGCATGTATTAATAGTTTGTTCATTCGTTTTGCTGAGTGGTGTTTCATTTTGGATAAACTGCAGTTTAACCATTTACATAATGATAAACAATTTTATTGTTTAGAGATTTTAGCAATTATGAATGCAGATGATATGTACATTTTCATTCAGGTTTTTAAATGAGCACCTATTTTCATTTTTCAAGGGTAAATTCTATGGAATCTGATTGTAGTCTCATAAACTGTCAAATTCTCTCCACATTGACTATGCCAATTTGTATTCTCACATATCAGCATTTCTGATCTACATTCTCCCTCTAGCTCTTGTTATTTTCTGTTTATTTTTTTAACCAAATCTAATAGGTGTGTCCTGATGTCTCCTGGCAGTTTTCATTTGCATTTGCCTAATGGTTAATGATATTGAGTATCACTCATTTGCTTATTTGCCACCTCTAGATCCTATTTAAGCATCTATTCAGTTTTCTTGCTCATTTTAAATTGTGCTATTTTATTACTGTTTGCTTGCAAGATCTTTTCCACATATGTTTTTTGCAAATACTTTCTCCCAACTTATAACTCATCTGTTTATTTTATTTTATATTTTGTACCAGGGATTGACCCCAGGGATGCTTAACCACTGAGCCACATTCCTAGTCCTTAAAATATTTTATACAGAGAAAGGGTCTTGGTGAGTTGCCCAGTAATTTGCTAAATTGCTGAGGATGGCTTTGAACTAGTGATCCTCTTGTCTCAGCCTCTAGAGCTTCTGGGATTATGGTTATGCACAACTGCACCTGGCTCATCTGTTTGTTAACCATGTCCTTACAAAGTAAATTTTTCTTTTCATTGTTTTGAAGTTAAATTTACCATTATTTTTATTTTCTGGATCCTACTTTTGGTGTCTTATCTAAACATTTCTTGTCTAACCCCAATTCAAAAATATTTACTTACTTCTATTTCTGTGAAAACTAGTTTTAAGTTCAGACATACATATATGGTGTATGTAAATATATGTTTAGATCTATAATCCATTTTTAGTTCATTATTTATAAGAAGTGAGGTGTTAACATTTTTTTCTTTATTTTCGGTCTTGAATTGTCCCAGTATTGTTTATCAAAAAGGCTATAGTCTATCTTTTAAATTGCTTTTACCCCCCCTGGTCATAAATCAGCTGGGCACATATCTCTGGGTTTATTTATAGATTGTATATTCTGTTTCATTAATTTATTATGCCTCTCCTTTTAGCAACACTACAATCAGTTGATTACTGTAACTTCATAATGAATATTAAAATTGGATAGTGTAATTTCTCAAATCCTATTATTTTTTGTCTATAGTATCTTAAACTCTTCTGCTTTTCCACATATGAATATCTCTACAAATAATTCTAATGGGGTTTTGACTTAGGGATACACATATATTCCTTATGTTGAGTCTTTTAATCCTTGAACATAGCACATCTATCCATTTATTCAGGCCTGCATTGATTTCTTTATCAACATTGTTTAATTTTCAGCATATGGATCCCATATGTCTTCTGAAATTTATATCTAACTATTTAGAAACGAGATACAAGATCTTTACAGAAATGTGTGTGTGTGTGTATATATATACACACACACACACACACACACACACACACATATGCATATACATGTATGCATGTTTGTGTGAATGTATGTGTGTGTTGGTGTGTATCCACAGTCATTCCTTGTTTTCTATAGAGAGTTTGATTTCAGTACAACCTGTGGATATCAAAATCTCAAGATACTTAAGTTCCTTATAAAAAATGGCATCATAATTGCATATAATATATGCAAATCCTCTAACATACTTTAAATAACCTCCAAATTACTTATGATACCTAATACAGTGTAAATAATTATAGACTCTTTTGATTAGGGAATAATGACAAGAAAATGTCTGTACATGTTCAGTATTAATGGTATTTTTTCAAATATTTTCAATTCATGGGTGGTTGAATCCACATATAACAGAATTCATAAATATGAATGCAGACTATATGTATATATCTATTTGTCCATATATAATAAATACACATAATTATACACACAAATTATATATATAATTTTGATTTTTCTTTGTGCTTTATTTATATGTAGAAATGCAATATATTTCTGCATGTTGACCCTGTATACTATGACCTTTTTAAATTCATCTGTGAATTCCAAGAGGTCATGATTGTGGATATTTTTAGGAATTTCTAAAAATAATAAAGTCATTTGAAAATAGGAGTAGATTTATTTCTTCCTTTTGAATTTATACATTCTCATTATTTTTTTCTTGCTGTATTGCATCTCAAATAAAATGTTCAATCAACCAAGCAAGGTGGTGCACATCTGTAATCCCAGTAACTTGGGAGGATGAGGCAGGAGGATTGTGAATTCAAAGCCAGCTTCATCAACTTAGTGAGGCCCTAGACAACATAGTGAGACCCTGTCTCAAAATAAAAAGCAAAAATGGCTAGGGATGTGGCTCAGTGGTTAAGCACCCCTAGGTCCAATCCCTGGTACTAAAAAAAAAAAGTGTTCAACATGAATGGTAAGAGTAGAAAAACATGTTTCCTTCAAAACATTGTGGAAAACCAGTCTTATCAGTAGGTGTTATGTTCAGTAGAGTGTGTGTAAATGAAGTTTATTATATTAAAGAATTTGCTAAGAATTTATATCCTGAAATGTGTTGAGTATTGTCAACATTTCTGTTAATATAATACTTGACTTATTGATTGAATTTAAAATATTGAAACAGGCTAGTGTGTTCCAGAGATAAATCCGCTTGGACATAGCACGTTATTTATGTTTAAGTATATTTAAATTTGATTCTTTAACATTTTATTGTATCTAGTCTTTTTCTCCCTTTGTACTGGTGAAACTATCTGGGCCTGACAATTTCTTTACCAATCATGTTAGTTAGATTTTCATCACTAGAACAAAACATCTCAGAAAAAAAGCTTAGTGAAGGAAAGATTTATTTTGGCTAAGAGAGTCAGAGAAATTAGTCCATGGACATTTGATTCTTCACTTTGAGCTTGAGGTAAGGCAAAACATTATGGTGGAGGGGCATGATGTAGGAAAGATGCTTATCTCATTTCAGACAGGAAATAGAGAAAAAGAGTGAGAAAGGAGCTACTTCCTCCAACTAGACTCTGCCTCCCACAATTTTCAATTCCTTTTAACAATACCCTCAAATTACAGACCCATCAATGAATTGATCTATTACTGAGACCAGAGCCTTCATGAAACATTCTTTTTCCCAAATACCTGCCTCTGAATATTGCTTCATTGGGGACCAAACCTTCTACATAGGAGCCTGTAGGGTGCATTCCAGATCTAAACCATAACACCAAGGATGTTTGAAATTACGAATTTACTTTCTTTAATGATTATAAGACAATTGCAATTATTCATTTAATATTGGGAATGTTTTGATAGATCATTGTCTTTTATGTTAATTTACTTTTGTTTTATATTATTAATGTTTTATTGGTTAATGAAAGTTAATTCATTAATTATTCATCAATGAAAAATTGAGAAATACAGAATGTATAGAAAATTAATGAAATCACCCATAATCTGACTCTTGTTGATGACTACTTTTATATCTTGAATTCCATATTTACCCCTTACATCTATACATATACTCATGTATATACATGCTTACATTACTATTAAATTAACATCATACTGTGTATATAAGGTTGTTTCCTAAAGCACAATGTGACAAAGTGCTTAATACATGGAATCTGGAGTCAAATTGACCTAAGTTCAAATCTTAATTCTGACATAGATTAGTTTTGTAATTTCATACAAGGTTCTTAAATTTCTGAATCAGGTCCCACATTTGTAGAATGAAGATAATAATAGAATTAATTAAGCCATTTGTTAATATGAGGAGTAAATGAGATATTGTGTATGTAGCAACGTACCATGATATCTGACACACAGTAAGTACTTAACAGGTTTTTTTCTTTTTTTATATGAAAAATTTAATATTATTAATTTTTTGTTATTGTAACCTTTACTATAAAATTTTACAGTATAGTTAGGTTCATAATAGGTTCATAGTGACATATTCATACATGTATACAATATAATTTGATCAGTATCCCTCCCTTATTATTCCCCTTACCTCCTTTTGCCCTTCCCCCAATATACTAATAGTCTGCCTTCTATATTCATGAGGTTCCTTTTTATTATTCCTCTAGATTCCACAAATGAAAATTGTAACATTTGTCTTTCTGAGCATGACATACTTCACATAAAATGATTAATGTCAGTTACATCTATTTTCCTAAAAATGACATATTTTATTCTTCTTCATAACTAAATAATACTCCATTGGATATATACCATTATATATTCATCTGTTATTTATTTATCTGTTGATGACACCTATGCAATTTTAATAACTAAATTATTTCAAATTGTGCATTGATAGACACAGGTATGAAGATCTTTCTAAAAATGCTGATATATCAGTATGTAAAGTCCTTTTTGTCTCTTTTGAGTAATTATGCTTTCAAGTCTGCTTTATTTGATATAATAATAGCTACTCCTGATTGTTTTCAGATTCCACTTGCACTGAATATCATTTTCCAACCTTTCATTGTCACTTTGAATATTTTTGTCAGTGAGATGTTTATCCTGAATAAAATATGTCTTATAGAGGTATTATATAAAATATTTTATATCTATAGAATGTATAAAGTATCTATGTCCATATAATCTATATACTCTTATATTTATATAATTTATATATATATAATATATATGTTTATATCTATGTAATATATAAAATATTTGGAGAGTAATAAGAAAAAAAAGTAGAAAAAAACTCTGAACAAAAGCTCCAGAACAACATTTAAAGACCAAATTTAACACTTCTAGCTCTTGAGAAAGAAGAAATTTAAAAAAAACTATTTTATATTTTATATCTATATTGTGCTTAAGGCCTGATATTCTTCCCTTTCCTCTGTCTAATCTGTTGGTGAAACTTTTCTCTGAGGTGTTATTTGACTTTCTGTGCATTTTATTTCTAACATTTTCATTTGTTCTTCTTCAGAATCTCTCTCTTTATTGACATTTCTTTTATAGCCTGTATTGACTTCCTAATTTAATTCAGTTGTTTATTTGTATCTTTTTTAATTCATTGATATTTTAACAATCAATTTTAAAATTTTTGTCCTGCTTCTTTCTCTTTGATATCTATGTATTCAGTTATTGGGGAGTTGTGAACTTTGTAGGGCATCTTGTTGACTTGTTTTCTAATTTTATCTGTATTTCTTTGTTGAGATTTATCTATTGAAATGAATATCTCTTTCCCTTGTTAAGTAAGGGTCTTTTTAGTGTTCTGCTTTCTTTTCACATTGTGCCCCAGGTTGGGGATATGTCTCAGCATAAAAGCACCCATTCAACATGATCAAGGTGCAAAGTTCAATCCCCACTATTCCTTTGAGAGAAGAGAGAAAAATCCAAATTAATATTGATAGTTTGAAAGAAAAACATATATCAACATACAATAACAATTGAAAATGCTCTGTACAATTTCATTAACCAAAGCTCCATCTCTCTCTACTTCCTGGTGGCCATGTTCTGACCTTCTTTTCTCCACCACACCCTTCTTTCATGATGTTCTGCCACACAGCCAGTCCTGAGGAATTGAGCTGGCTATATATGGACTGAAATTTCTGAAACTGTGAACCCCAAAATAAACTTTTTCTCTTCTAATTGTTCTTGTCAATTCCTTTGATCATAGCTTTGTAAAAGCTGACTAAAATGCTGTACTTAATGTATTAAATAGTCAATACTGATGGGAAACAAACCAACACAGAAGACAGTATAAGTGAAGTTAAAAACAAACCTAAAAAGTGAAAATTCTTCTTTGTCAAGCTATTTAATAATATGGACAGGCTTCTTTCAGGTACTTCCAGTTTGAAATCTGCCACACACTTGTATGTTTGGCAAATGTCTAAACCCCAACAGGGAATGGAAGTGATACTTGAACCAAATGGCTCCATGCTGGTGTGGGAAACACATGCAGATCAGTATTCTGCTTCAAACTCCTATGCAGAGCTCAGAATCCAGACTATCCACAAGTCTTCCCCCTTCCCTCCTCGGTTGCAAAACTAAGTTATTCTAGAATGTCTGTGACAAGTCTGGAAGCTGATGCTCGCTGGCAGGACAAAGGGGATGTCACTAGGGCATTCCAAGTGAGTAAGTGAACTTCTCATTTTTTATGACAAAAACACTTGATAAGAATAACTTAGAAGAGTTAAAGATTAGTTTGGGCTCATAATTTCAGAAGTTCAATCCATGATCAGCTCCATTCTTCTAGGACTAAGATAAGGCAGAACATCATGGTTGTAAAGCATGATTGAAGAAAGCTGTGCAGCTCATGGCAGCTGGGAAGCAGAGAGAGAGAGTGCAAGGAATCAAGGTAAAACAAGATAAAATCTCCAAGGGCACACCCCATTGACCTACTTCCTCTTGCCATGCTCCATCTGCCTACAGTGGTCCACTCAAAATATTAATCCATTGGAAATTATAGTTATGGTAATGTAATAGTTTCACTTCTAAACATTCCCATATAAACCATAAATTTTGGGGATGACATGAAAATATCCAAATGACAACAGACATACTGGCAGCTGAATCTCTTCCTGGCAGAGGCAGTGGCTTTTTGTGCCCTACATAGTCTTCAATGTGCAGAGAGAAGCATCATGCTCTTAGAGTTATACACAAATTTTTACCTTATCCTCCTTCAATATGAACCCAGATGGCTCAGGAGGATCCATGGAGGGGCCAGCTCAGGTGTTCCCCTAGAGCCACAGAAGAAATGATGCCAGTTTATCCCCTGCCTGGTGGACAAATCACCCTCTGGCACAGGTGGTGGCTTTGTGCTTGGGTAGTCCTTGGTGCTTTGGAAAATGTGCAGTGGAGAGGGCTTAGTTCTATTCCTGACAGATTACCTTGCAGCAATCTCACTCCAAATATAACGTAAACATATAGATTCATAGGTGTATCTCTTTGGAGATATTTGCTGTGATTTCCAGGTAAAGAGAAGATGTAGTGATTTGTGTTTCCCAAAGCTGCAAGCTTAAGCATGCAAATGGCTCCACACCACACCACAGTTCTTGATATTAAGTTGAAAATATTGGAGCACTTCTCATGCACAAGCCAACTTTGCAGATCCCTGATGAGTTAGTTCATACTGAATTTCTCTTCTACAGATATTTCTGTAACAATTTTATTAAATATGCCTCTCTTTGTGTTACCCACACACACACACACCACCACGATGCTCCAGTGTCACATGTGCAGGTTCAGCTCTGATTAACAACTTCTGACTCTCAGTTCTAATAACCAAAATCTCTGTGTCTCTCTAAGCCTCTGACTTTCCAATATTAAAGCCTAGTTCATTTCCTCAGTCATCAACCTCGATGATTAACTATTATCCAGCTGTTTGAAGTACACATGGAACACTCACCAAGAGTGTTCCAAACTGCAGAGAAGCTAAGAAGTACATATTGCTTCTACTCCACCATCTTGATCTCTTTTTCAGATTGCTGTGTTAGAGGAACTCAGGAATTGAGATACTTACCTAATGTGTAAAAATGTATGTATACATTGAATTTTTCATAAAGCACTTAATGTCTGTAGGATCTATAGTCATAGTTTTTAAATTTCTGATATTAGTAATCCAAGGTCTTTTATTCATTTTAACTATTGCCAGATGTTCATCAATTTTATCAATCTTTTCAGAACTCCAGCTATTAGTTTTAATTTTCTCTATTGTTTCTGTATTTTCTTTTTGTTGTTGTTTTTGTTTTTATTATTTCTTTTATTTATGTTTCAATTTTTAAAATTCTCTTTTGACTTGTCTTCAAGTTCATTGCTCCCCTCTTCTGTGGGGTTCAATCTTCTCTTAACGCCTCCCCCCCCAATAAATTTTCCATTCTACATTTTTCAGTTCTAGGATTCCATTTGGTTTTTATAGTTTCAACTTCTGTGCTGAAATCCCTCTTCTCTTCAGTCATTGTCCATATTTTCCTCCAATTCCTTAAAATTATTTATGATAATTGTTTTAAAGTCATTGTCTGCTAATTCCAGTGTCTGTGTCATCTCTGAGACTATTTCTCTTTTTTTGTAAATTTAAAGTTTTGCTTTATTTCAGAAATTCAAGTGAATTGCTTCCAAGCTTGCAATATGGACAAAAGGCCAGAAGTCAGAAAATACATACATGTACTATAATAAACAAAAGTAAGTTTTGCTAAAGAGTGATTATTATTATTGTCATTATTATTGTTACAAAGTCACTTTGTGATATTTAGAAATGTAATAGACATCTTTGTATGCAACTTAATATCATTAGAAACTGAATGCAATTAGAAATTTATAAGAACTCATAAATATTTATCACTGTATGGACTTTAAAGTCTACAAATCTGTATTTTCAATCTCATAAATATGTTCTCATCTTTATTATTTCATTATTTCTGCTTTTTTGTGTTATTTTTTTTTGTTTTTTGAGCAGCCAGCACAGTTTCTAATGAGCCTTTACTGTTGTAGTTTCTTGAGATAGAAGAGTAGAGTAATTATTTAAGACCTGCATTATTTTTGAATATACAATTATTGCTATTACTTTCCCTCAACCATTGTTTTAGCAGTATGCCACAAACTTTCTATTTTTTTCAAGTTAAAATATTTTTTAAATTCAAATTTGCCTTTAGACTTTCTCTTTGGGGAAGTATTTAGAAGCATGCATACTCAGAAATATTGCTGAGTTTTGTTGATGTTGTTGATTATGATTTCCACTTCAATTTGATGTTATTAAGTAGCATAATTTTTATCTTTTATTATTTCATGTCTATTTTGATTTGGTTTATGTGCAAGGAAATTATCTATCTTGGTGAGTGTTCCATGTCTACTTCAAGCAATAGTATATCCTGTTGTATTGTTTGGAATTTTCAGTAGATGCCAATTTGATTCAATTTGAAGATGCATTGTTCATTCTTCTATATCATTGCTTATTTTCTGTCTACTCAAATATAAATTAGTTAGAAAGGACTGCTTATATTGTCAATTATAATTTTCATTGTTCATTACCCTTTTCAGTTCTGTCACTTTTTGCTTCATGAATTTTGAATACTCTTTTGTCATGCATGCAGGTTTAGAATTGTTATGTCTTAGTTAATTCACCCATTTTTCATAATGCAATATTGCTCTTTACCCCCAGGAAAATTTATTTCCACTGAATTCTACTTTGCCTAATATTTATATAGTCATTTCAGATTTCTTTCACTTGGTGTTTGCATAGAATATTTTCCATCCCTTTATATTCAAACCACCTATATCATTATATTGACAGTGCTGGCATATAGTCATTTGATGTACAATTTCTTTGACTCTATGACAATGAAAAAGTAATGCACATTCAAGAGAGACTGACTCAAATTATAAATTTTGATGTTTTCCTGGGGTAATGAAATATGATAGAATATTCTCTCACTGAGCAGCCAGCATAGTTTCTAATGAGCCCTAAGATCATGAGTGTAAACAACTAATACTCTATAGTACACTATGTTGCTAAGCTATGATGTTTGGTAGGTTAGGTGCATTAAGTGCATTTTTAACTGATAATATTTTCAAATTATTATGGATTCTTAAAAATATAAACCAATCATAAGTCCAGGAGTTATCAGAATTTGGATTTATTGTAGATCGTGTAAGTTAGGTCATGTTTTCTTTATCCACTGAAGAATCTCTATACTTCAATTCATGTGTTCATGTAGAGCAATTTTATTAGTAAATCACATACCACATCATTTACACACTTAAGATATAGAAGTCAATAGTTTTAGTAGATTTAACAAATAAATTGCTCAATCATTTCCACAATTAACCTTAGAACATTTTAGCAACTCAAAAAATGTATTCTATACACATTAGCAGTCACCTCTCCACTTCCTCTTAGTCCCTCCAGCTTTAGGGAGTCATTAATCTACTTTGTGTTCTTATATATTGACTATTCTGAACATTTCATGTAAGGGGAATCATACAGTATGTGCTTTTGGGGGGTGTGACTGGCTTCTATTAGCTAGTTTTGCTCTTACAAAACGTTTCAAAGTTTATCTGTGTGGTAACCTGTATCATGGCCTCATGATTTTTCTTGCTGACCAGTACTCCATTGTAAAAAATATACTGCATTATTAATTCATTCATCAGGTGATGGACATTTGAATTGCTTCTTCTTTTAGGCTAATTGGCATAATATTTCCATCAAAATGTATGTATTAGTTTATATTTGAACACCTATTTTCAACTCTTTTTGGTATACAACACAGAGTGGAGTTGCTGAATTATATAGTAACAATAATTAGCCTTTTGAGGAAATTAATGTGTTTATTGATAAGCTTGGATTTAAGTTTATTATTTTATTATTTGGGGTGTTTTGGCCCTTTTGGATTTCATTTTTCTGTGCTCCCTTCCTTCTGTGTTTTAGATATGTGAATACTTTCAGACTTTTGTTCTAATTTTTTGATTGTAATTTTGAATACAAGATTTTAATCATTGCTCTGCACATTGTAATATGCATATGTAATTTTTACAATGCATATAAAGTTAGTATTTTATCACTTCAATTAAAATGTAAAAAGGTCAACATCAAATAGGTTTCTTTACTATGTCCAATTATATTTTGATTTTACTTATTTTTATGTATGCATCAAAAACATAAAAATATTAGACTTTTGATTTCAAATGTCAACTGTATTTTAAAGAACCCAAGAAAAGAAAAATACCCTACTACATTTGACATTATATTTACAGTTTCTTTTAGTTTTCCTTCATTTCCAATATTCTAAGATTTTTCCTGGTGTCATTCCCCTTTGGTGTGAAGATACGTCATTAGCAATGGTTGTAGGAGTGTTCTGTTGATGGAGTTTCTTATTTTTCCCTAACTTTAGTGTGTCTTTATTTCACCCAAATTCCTGAGGATGGAATTCTGGCTGAAAGTTCATTTCCTTCAGCACTTTGAAAGATACTATGCCACTTTCCCTTGGCTTCAATGGTTGTGATGTGAAATTCACTGTTAGTAATATCATCATTCATTGGCAAATTACCCCAAACTGGGTAGCTTAAACATTTTTTTCCTCACAATTCTATTGGTCAGAAATCTGAGATTAATGTATTAGAATTGTTGGATTCTTCTGAGGCCTCTATCCTTAGCTTGTTAATGGGCATGTTCTCCCTGCGTTTTCTTTTTCTTTATTTATTTTTTTAAATATTCTTTTAGCTGTTACTTGTGAAGCATCTCAAGATTATTTTCCACTGGGCCCACCACCCTCTCCATCCCCAATGCAAAATGTCTATTCACTGAGGTGTTTTCCTTCCCCCAAGAGATGGACTTCTCTCCAGACCCCCATTTTGAAAATAGAAGTGAGTTTCCTTCAGGGCTGATTTCACCTACAAATGAGCCTGCTACTAAACATCCAGAACCACAACAAGAAGCCTAATGTTTTTGATCTTTCTTCAAAAGTGATTTGACTTATTCTCATTTTTAGTTTTTAAGTAACTGCTTTTACTTATTAAGTGATTATACTTTTGCTCTAATTGAATCTAAATGGAATTATAATTCTTAGGGTAATATTTTGTAAATAAAGATGATTTAAAAATGAAAAAAATATTCTTTAGTTGTTGATGGACTTATTTTCTTTATTTTTATGTGGTGCTGAGGATCAAACCCAGTGCCTCATGCATGCTAGGTGAACACGCTACCACTGAGCCACAACTCCAGCCCTTCTCCCTGCATTTTCAATATGATTTGTTCTCCGTACATATATGTATGTATATCTTCCTTTCTTATAGAAACACAGTTTATACTAGATTAGGGCCCAACTTAACGACTACATTTTATCTTAAATACCTCTTGCCAGTTATACTCTGAGGTGCTGGGAGATACAATTTAGTTCTTGACATTCATCTACAGTTTAATTTTTGTCTGCATTCAAATCATTTTCTATAGTTTTCAGCAAATTGTGAAACATCTGGGATGTGTTTCTTTGAACTTGACCTTTTTGGAGTTTGCTGAATTTTTTATTTAGATGTGTCTTGGGTAACTTACTCAGTACTCAGTATAGGATGTGGGTTATGTTCTACTTGTTGATTTTGGGGTATCAAAGTTTCCAGTATTCAGAATAGGGTCTAATTTCCTACATGTGCACCTCAAGGATAAATCCCGGATTTGATAAACTTATTTATAGAATCACTTTTTCATAATTCTTTTTCTCCCTTATCTTCCCCGAGCTCAATTGTTTCCTGAGGCTCCCCATTTTGGACCAGCATCCAGAAAAATGGAACTTTATTTACCCCATTTAATGCATAATTCACAATGGCACCCACATCCTGAACTAAGGATTTAAGTACAATAAGGGGAAAAAAATGAAATAGAATTGCTTCACTCCACCTCTTATTTTTAACCCGTAGGCTACCTAGGTCTCTGTTGCCACCTACATGAGACAACCTAGGGGATGAGTAAACACAATGGAGAGAAGCAACACAAACCAGAGTTCATAGCACTCTTTCTAACTGTTGATGTTGCCTTTCCTTCTCCTTAAACTAAAAATAGAGGACTTCTGTAGCTTTCTCTTTCTGTTCCAGAGTGCCAACTTGTGGATTTCAGGCTACATTTCGTTTGTTCCAGGGAAGATGTTTAGTATGCTGCCTTGCCTTGAAAGTTTTAGTTGATATCTGAAGAAAAGATATGGTTAGAAGTTACCTCACTATCTTTCCCAGAAGTTAAGCATTCATTATTAATATGTAGAAAAATTCACAACTCTATTTCCTTGGCAATGAAAATGAGATATTGTGCTACTTTGTGGAAAAGTAGAATTGAAAATGCTGTTAGTTCTCTTGACACCATATTTTAATGATGGAATTAGTTCTTTGAGAAAGTGTCTGAGAAAAGTGGTTGCTTTAGTCATCATTATATTTAGCTGGAAATGCAATCAGTTTTGATGTTGTAAAACCACAATGGTATAGAAGAGGGATAGCTTAACTGCCAGATTTCAGAAATGATCTGTCTAGATATATAATTTGGACACAAATTATTTAAGAGCAAAACTGTAGACACTTTTTTTTACCATAGTTTTCTCAATCCTGATTCCTAAATTTCAGATTATTTTTCAAGTGAATATTATATAACTTTAAATAATTTTTAAGAAGGCACGGATGGTATAATAGAAATATTTGCTTGTCTGGAAATTGGTTGATTACCCTCACATGTGAAAAAATATCATAACGTGTAAAATATTTGGGTCAAAAAGTACACCCCTAGAAAATCTGTTGATGCTTTTCCAAAGCTGCTAGGAATGTGAGCTCTGATGCCAGATGGACTTTGCATTTCTAAACTAGTGACCACAAAATAAAAGGCAATTAAAAGTATCACTCAGTCTACATATTTAATTTGTTTTTAGACACATAAGTAAGCAATCCAGAAATTATTTATAATTAATCCAATTTGTTAATGTAAGTAGAAAATCAGACCTTTTAGAATTTTTGTCGAAAGTTCACTAAAATATAGTTTGAGAATTTCTTTTTGCTAATTTTATTTTTTTCCTTTTTTAAATATTTTTTGAACAATCAGGAAAAGCAATGCTAAGTTTTGTCAGCCAGGTAACATTTTAAATTGAAAGTGCCCCCCTCTGAAGGTTTAGAGAAATTGAATTAATAAAACATTTGTTTTAAAAAGATTGATGTCATAGCATTCTTCATGAGGTATTCAAAGGAGAAGAGCTAGGAGCAGAAGAAAAATCAGTTAACAAACCATTAAAATAATCCAGGAAGGGGTATGAATAATGACAGTGTGAGTATCAAGGGGAGATGTGATATTGTAAATTGACAGATCATTGGATTTTAGTAATGATTATAGGAAAGATTTAGACATAGGGGTGCAAAATGATGAGCACATTAAATGAATCATCTGAGATTTCCAACCTGAGTTTTCCATTACTTACAGATAAAAGCATCACAAAAGTCAAATTGTGTTGGTGCTGGGGAGAGGTACTTAAGGGAAAAGAAGTCAGCATAGGTCAAAAAGGTAAGAGACATATTCAATAGTTTTGTGATATGGAATCTTGGTATGAAACAGCCACCTGAAAAAGGAAGAAGTGTCAGATTAATATCCCCAAACTTTGTGGCGTGAACCCTTTTACTTGTATAAATATCATATTTATGCTGACTCAATGCAAAAATCAGTCAATTGTAGTAAACAGAAAAAAAAATCAATGCATGTGTTTATGTTTTCTTTCTGAATTGCCTGGCCATATTAATCAAAACAATAATATGTATACATGTATGTGAATTTGGATATGTATGATGAAACATGTAGAGACTTACTTTTCCCACAATACTTTTATTTTATTTATTTATTATTTTTATGTGGTGTGAAGGATAGAACCCAGTACATCACATGTCCTAGGAAAGTGCTCTACCAGTGAGTTACAACTCCAGCACACATGTAGAGACTTCTAATCCATCATGTTTTCCAAAGAAATCTAAAGGTATAATGTCATTGATTTGGAATGATGATGATTGTGTTTGTTGTTTTTCTTACCAACTCCATTTTTCAACTACTTTATCTCAATGTTTCTTGCATTTTTTTAGAAATATTTAAATTTAAGCTGTATTTACATGGGATTGTCTTATAATGAAACAGGTTATGTAAACCCAAAGAGTTTCCTGTCCTTTGTCAATGATTTGACTGACTCAACTTTAATTAAATTTTTATTTTTATTTTAGTTTTTTGTTTTTTATTTACTTATACTGTACTTAACTTCACAGTGAAATTTTTAGGACTAGTGGGATAAGTGATGCAAAGAACAGTTGAGTTTTAGTTTCAATTTCATCTTTAACTCTGTAAACTTCAACAAGTAACTTAGCCACACTTGTTTTTTCACATAAAATAATCAGGCTGGGCTGGGCATGTGACTCAAGCGGTAGCATGCTCGCCTGGCATGCATGCGGCCCAGGGTTCAATCCTCAGAACCACATACAAAGATGTTGTGTCCGCAGAAAAATTATAAATAAATAAATAAATAAATATTAAAAAATTCTCTCTCTCTCTCTCTCTCTCTCTCTCTCTCTCTCTCTCTCTCTCTTTAAAAAATATTTTAAAAAATAATCAGGCTGGATGAGGGAATTAATAATAAGATTCCCAAAAGTGTACTTTGGCCTTTCTAGCTGTGTAGTGAACATTGTGCTGTGTCCCCATAACCCATCTTTCTGCTAATCACTCTCCCTGGCCATGACTGCTAGAATAGAAACTCAGTGGATTAGACAAAGAGTAATGAAGGGAAGTGAGAGGGGATGGAAATAGGAAAGACAGTAGAATGAATTAGAAATAACTATCCTATGTTCATATATGAATACAACACCAATGAAACTCCACATCATATAGAACCACAAGAATGGGATCCATATTAGAATAAGATATCTCTAAATATCTCATAAGATATTTATATTCCAGTTTTGTATGTTAAAATACACTCTACTGTCATGCATGTCTAAAAGAATTTTTTAAAAGTGTTGCTAATATTCTTTTCCAAGACTTACTCTCATCAAAGATAGTCTATTTACCCAAGGTCAAGTCCTTGCATCCAATAACCTATAGACATGAGCTTATGAAAGACCAGTCCCTAATTCAACTTCAGAAAATTTCTGAAGGGCCATTCCTATTTTGAAATCCACTGTTAGGTCAGCTTTTGCAGTCCAGTTTGTCTCTTTGCCCAATACTTTTTCCTTCTCTTCCCCTCAATGGATATTATTGCCAAGAGAAATGTCCCGATAGAGTTCTGTCACACTAATCTTTATTTACAAGACTGCTTCCCAACAAGCCCAACTTATAACAAGCTGAAAGTAGTATTTCTCTCCTCTGGAATTTTATTTCTTCCTTTGTATAGATGGGATTACATTCCATATTGTATTTTTATTTGTATGTTATGTGTCATTTTTAATTCTACTAATTTGCAACTTCTTGAAGGTATGGAAGTACATGTTTTAAATATTTCATGGTGGCTTATATTGATTCATTTTTTTGGTTGGGTGATGCATAAGTAAAATATTACTGAAATATACATAATTGTCCCTGCATCTATCTATTTAGAATTATGAAGCATTGCTTTTTGTGATTGTATTAAGAGTTGTGATTTCCCTTTTCCATAAAATCTGAATCATGTACAAAATTGCACATCTTCTAATTTTTGTTTGAATCTGTGAAGTTAGTGCTAACTTTAAAATCATATGATATTTAGGGTTTTATTGCTGGCTGTGGCAGTATTAAATACTATAATTCTTATGATAGTTTTTCAACTTGGTTTGTCAATAATAAGTTAGGAAGTCTTAATTTTGTTAGAAGTAATGAAAAACATGTTATATCAAGGATTTAAAAGGCAAATTTCTTTGCCTTCTATGATATTGGTAAAGTCAACTGTTGATTTTCATTGTTTTCTCATATTTGAATTTCATTTTTAGTCATGTATTATTGAAACAGAAGTTCATTGAAATATTACAAAGTGACATTACTATTCTTAAAAGCAAAATCCATAGGAATAATCAGTTGCTATTCATTTGGAAGTCTTAGATAAGAATGCTATATCATTTGTAATCACATAATCAATTTGATTCTTTGTCTCGGCTTTCATTTCTGAAAAGTGTTCCATTTACTGGAAGTTTTTAGAATAAAATAAGAGACCAATCACGTACTATACATCATTCATATTGTATTAGTCCTTTTCCAAAGCTTTCTTTCTGTTTTCCAAATTAAATTCCTGTAATTTATGAAGTTACAAGCTCTCAGTGATTTGAATTTCATGTTCAATCTCAGATGCCCTTTCAGTAAATCATGTCATTATTCAGTATTTTCCTCTTTCAAAAAAATGCCTTTATATTAAAGAGCCATTTGAACCATTCCTTTTTTTACATTGCTGAAAATCTTCATGGTTTCTCTCAAAATACAACCTTGAAATTTTTTACTTCATATTAAAAGTAGCAACCTCTGTATTGCAGACAATTATTTGGGAAAACACCACAGAATATGACTATTTCTACCTTACTTCACCAAGAGTGCCAGTGACAGGCCAAAAATCACCCTAAAGCATCTACAATCATCATATACATTTTGGAGCAGCAAAGTCATTATCTACTGTGCCAATGACACAATTATCTCAACCATTTTTTATAAGAAACTCCACCATCACCCTAAATAGTCCCAAGAAGACACTTTCAGAGAAAACAATAGTATTACAAGGGGCAAAGTAATCAATTATATTAGTGTAGCTATATATTTTTTATCTTTATTTTTATTTGTTTATTTTTATGTGGTGCTGAGGACAGAACCTAGGGCCTCATGCATGCGAGGCAAGCACTCTACCACTGAGCTACAACCCTAGCCCGAGTGTAGTTATATTTATACAAATTTACCTAAAGTGATACCCCAGGACATCTTGAGTGAAAAGAATAGAAAGTATGAGCATAATATGAATGCTTTTGATTGAATTAAAAAGTAAATTGAAAATGTGTGTATATATTTGTAAAATTATAGGACAGGAGATAGAGGCCATACGAAAAACAATTTTCATTGGTTACATTGGAACTGTTGTGATGTGGCAGATAATGTTTAGCATTCATTTGCTCATATTCTCTTCTAGAATAAAACTATTGTTCTCTGGTACAAGTGTACTCCTTCTCTGAAGCATTTTTCATACCTAGAACAATCACTTCTTTCTTTATATTTTTGTTTTAAAAATCATTACACTTGTTCTTTTCATGACACCTTATAGACATCCCAGTGAAGATGATATGTTCTCAATACTTAAGTAAGAGAGTGGGAAATGATCCAAGCAGGAAAGACCAAGTATAAAGTTAATCAATTAGAGCTTTGCTTGCATTCTTCTATCAACTTAAATAATTTATTTGTTTCAACCTCTCCTTTTATTGAAGTTAATAAAGAATTTTAGTGAATGAGAACCTGCATTTTACTAATGTTAGATTATAATGTTAGAATTTCAAAGTTTGAAATATTTGTCTTAGTGTTTTCCCAAATTAATGCTTGTCACCAGTCTATGAGAGGTCTTGCATAAACTCATTAGTGACATTTTAAAATTTCCTTTCTCCTATTTTTAACTGATACATAAAAATTGTATGTATTTAAGGATATTATGTGATGATTCAATATATGTATACATTTGTAATATTCAAATAAGAATAAACATATTTATGCTCCCAAATATTTATCATTTTTATGGTGAAAATAATCAAAATCCCTTTTGCATGGTTTTAAAAATATATCATACACTGTTATTATCTATATTCATTTTACTGCAGAATAGAATATCACAACTTCTTTTACCTAACTGTATTTTAATATCCACTGATAACTTCCACAATTACCACTTCTCCCAGTCTCCCTCAACACTGGTAATCATTATTATACTCTCAACTTCTGTGAGATTGACTTTTTTAGATTCCACATATAAGTGAGATTGTGCAGTATTTGTCTTTCTGTGCCTTACTTATTTCATTGAGACAATAACTTCCACTTCCATCAATGTTGTTATAAATAACAGAATTTCATCCTTTTATGATGGAATAGTATTCTGTTGTAAATGTAGCCCACATTTTCTTTATTCATTCATCAATTGATGGATATTTAGATTCCCATCTCTTTTTTAAAAAAAAATGTGAATTTATTTTTTTAGTTTTAGGTGGACACTATATTCTTTATTTTATTTTTATGTGGTGCTGAGGATCGAACCCAGTGCCTCACACATGCCAGGTGAGCACTCTACCACTGAGCCACAACCCCAGCCCCTAGATTATTTCCATTTCTTTTTGTCCTATTCAATTTCTTTTTTCAGTGCTTTATAGTTTTCATTATAAATATCTGTCACCTCTTTGGTTCAATTTATTCCTAGGGAGTTTATGTTTGCTTGTTTTTGTTGTGTTTTATTTTGTTTTTTTAGTTATTGGAAGAGGGGTAGCTTTCTTGATTCTTATTTCTGATAATTCACTATTGATATATTTTAACACTTGTCTGTCAGCTTTCTATTCTGCAGTTTTGTTAAATTTGTTCATTTATAATAGTTTTTGGAGGCAACTTTTTGTTTTAACTATATCCATTGTAAGGGTCTGGCGAAGCGTCGGAGTAAGAGACCACACAAGAGACTGGCTTCATGCAATTGGCAGGAGGGAGTTTATTGAACCAGCATGCTGGGGCTCAAGGCTCACTCAGGAAGGGAGAGCAGCCCAGAGCCCAGAGCAGAGGTCAAGCAGAGCTTAAGTACACTTTTTGGGGAGGACGGGGGGGCTTTGCATACATCAGAACAAATCATCATGAGGCGCGGGAAAATTGAACAACAACTCTGAGACATAATTAATACATTCATTGGTGGGAACAGTCTGGGCAGGGGCGATTGGTCACTTCTAAGCGGGGTACACATTCAAACTGATTGGTTTTAGGGCCTCAAGGACTACGTGACATACTACACAGAGTCCCAGGTTATTAGACAACCAGTGGAAACAGTGGAAATATACTGGGCAGTTCCAGTATTGTCCTAACAGCTACAGGGATTACAGGTTCTGGGGGTAGCAGAGGAATTTTAACAATACCTAGTCTTTCACTTTTTAACTCAGGCCCTGCAGCTTGGAAACTTTATAATGTCTGGTCTTTTACACTTTAACTCAGGCTTTGCAGTTTAGAATCAGCTTAGAAATTTTACCTTTACACCATGTGGAAACAGTGACAATTTGACCTCCTCTTTTCTAATAAAAATAGCAATGTTGGCAAGGATATGGGGAAAAGGATACACTCATATATTGTTGGTGTGACTAAAAATTAGTACAACCATTCTGGAAAACAGTAGGGAGATTCCTCAAAAAAACTAGGAATGAAACTACTATTTGATCTAGTTCTGTCTCTCCTTGGTATATATCCAAAGGAGTTAAAATCAGCATACTACAGTGACACAGCCATGTCAATGTTTATAACAGCACAATTCACAATAGCCAAGCTATTGAACCAATATAGATGTCCATTAACAGATGAATGGACAAAGAACTTGTTGTGACATACACACAATGGAATATTACTCAGGAATAAAGAAGAATGACTATGACATTCACTAGTAAATGGATGGATCTCAAGACTATCATGCTAAGTGAAATAAGCCAATCCCCCCAAAACAAATAGCAAATATTCTCTCTGATATGTGGAGGCTAACACATAACAAGGGGAAAGAGAAGAATAGAAGTTCAGTAGATTAGACAAAGAGGAATGAAGGGAAGGGGAAATAGAAATAGGAAAGACAGTGGAGTGTATCTGACATAATTTTCCTGTGTACACATATGAATATGGAGCAGTGAATTCTATTATTGTGTATATCCACAAACTAGGATCCTAATTAGAATAAGATATATTCCATGCTTGTATAAATATATCAAAATATATTTCACTGTCATTTATAACTAAAAAGAACTAATAAAAAAATTAAAATGTCTGCTGGGAAGTGCCTCTCAATCAAACCTAGGAGAGGGACCTAAGAGGCTTGGTAAAAAGAAAAAAAATCCCTAGGAAGTCACACAATTAGAGTAGCACAGAACTAAAATCATGACCTCCCACCTCTTTTTGACCTTCCCTTTCTATTGAATTGCAAAAAAAACAAAGAGAATTTTGAGTTAATTGCTCACCATTAACTTCGACATTACAATAATTGATTTGTACCTTTAATCACACTGTATGTTTAATGAGAAGAGAATAAATAAAACTCAGTATTTTACACTTGAGCAGAATAGCCTATACTGTGAAGCCTCAGTTGGTGTATGAATAGTTTGGACTTGATAATTGTGTATGATTTCATTATCACAAAGAGGTCATTCACTACCAAGAAAATTATTGGCAGAGTTTATTTTAAAATAACTAGCTCTTTGAAAAGTCAGCCAAATTCAGACCTATAACCACAGAAGTCATTCAGCAAAAAGTTTTCAGTATAATTGTGAATGCTATATAGTCTATACTTGTCACTAACATGAAAATAGAGATTATTGTGTTTTAGAGTCCAACCTTGCAGGAGACACCTGCTACCAAGTCCATTTTCTCCAAGTTAGAAGAGTAACATCAAGTTTTTATTCTGAAATAAACATGTTGGTGAGGATAATGATAAAGATAGTTCTCATTACAGATAGTTCTCATTTGGGTGGTAACTATAGCATTCTGCTTTGAAATATTTACCATCTGGAGTCCAGTTCATTTTGTGGTTTGGTACATCAAGTTTTGTTATTCTGACCCAATAAGTCCCAATGCTTTAAAAGGAATAAAATGTAGCATGATTATGTCTGCATTTATAAAAAAATATAATAGCATTTAAAATAATTTAAAATTTTCCTAATACCTGCATTTTAGTGTTCTTTATTATTTTTATATTTATATGGCACATTTATAGCTATTTCAAACCAGGCCAATATGACAGACTGAACAACTTTTCATAACAAGAAAAATTCTAAATGAACAGAAAATTTGGATGGCAGAAGTAAAAAGAGAACTGGACCCCTTGTTACTTTCAATCTCACTTTACATATCTATCCAGATATGCAGAAATATAAAAATAAATTTTAGTCAATTAGAATAGGTTAAGAGGAATTTTCTGGATTTAGTTTGATGAAAAACTACTTCTTCACTGCTGAATCTTAGCGTATTTTTTAGAAAAGTTTTACAGACATAGTCTATTTCATGTATGTTTTATATAGTTGTATACACTTATACAACACTGGTGTCTGATGATTTGTCAGTAGAAGTTACACTTACTTCAACAATGTATCAAGAGATGCTACATATTCTTTAGAATATGAGCCACAGACAGATAGAAATTGGATAATGTATCATTTTCTATTTATTACCCCTTTAGGTACAGTGGGTCATAATGTAGACAAAACACTTGGCTGGGGTTGAACACAACAGAACACCTGCGAGAAAATTCTGTTAGCCATTTCTCCACCTTTCAATGTTTTAGGTTAAAAGTCCCAAACACTGAGTTTTATTTGAGAGTGTGTGTGTGTGTGTGTGTGTGTGTGTGTGTGTGTGTGTGCGCGCGCGCGCTAACACACATGCACACAAGTGGAATACTACATATCTCAGATATGGTTTGTCATTGAAATACAATTGAAAATTCTGGAGCTTCATAATTTTGTGAAATAAAAATGATTTAACTAAATAGAGAAGCCTCTCTTCAAAGACCTAGTTAAATCTTACAAATATGTATAATAATTTTATACACATCTCATAATTTTAAAAGATTTAGTGTCATGTCATTTAAAATACTAAAAAGTAGAAATTCTATAGAATAGTGTGAAGGCATATGCAGAAAAGTTTATTTTTAAAATGTAAACAGCCTATAAAATGGTTTTATGGTCCCCTGACCATCAAATTTTGAACCAGTTAGCTCAACTTTTTATAGCTAGTGCCAAAAAAGAAAGGAAAAAAAAGAAAGAAACCCACAAGATTCTGCATTTGTCCTCCTTTTAAGATACTTTGCTTACCAAAAATAATCCCTGTTCCAGGATTACAGATTTAACATTTCATACCAGCCAGCTGGTTCAAAATCATGGGTCAGTGTTAACAAGTAAGGGCTGCAGATAGGTATGTATGTTTTCTTAGCTAGTTCATGCTTTGCTGAAGGGGTTTGGATGATATGTGTCACGAACAGTATATACAACTTGATTAGTAAATGCGCCTTTTAAACTTTGCTGTCTTTAATTTTACTCATGTCTTTTTGTATATTGGAATATGAATTTTGTACTGCACATACTGAGATATCCAATGGCTTAACTAGGTATATGGTGCAATCCACAGAATAGACTCACAATTGAGATACCAAAAGAGAGAAATAAGTCTGTATTCTGTTCTATAAATATCTTGAGGAGGGGTTGGGGTGGTGACTTAGTGGTAGAGTGCTTGCCTAGCATGTGTAAGGCACTGGGTTCAATTCTCCAGTACCACATATAAATAAATAAAGATCCATTGAAAACTAAAGATATTTTTTAAAAATCTTGAGGAATTATTATCCAAAGTCAGAGTTCTGGTCTTATCACATAAGTAATTAATCAGTTACCACTGAATTAGGAAATTACTACTAGGCTACATTTACTGTCACAGGAAAGAGACATGTTTATGGATTTGGGAATGCCTATTTTTTTCTCCCCCTTAGAAGAGCTAGTGTTTCTGTACCAGAAGCTAGTTATACAAATTTTAAAAAATCATCCCACTTTTCCTATAAGTGAAAGTCTTGATAAACATTTTTTGGATGCACTATGATAACAGCATATTTATCCTTAACATTTTTGAAATCAGCTTTAGCCAAATCACATAAATCATACCAGGAAAGGAGTTGCCCAGGAAAAAGTCAGAATAAAATTCTGCAAGTTCATCAATCTTTTTCTTGGGCTATCTGTTTAAAAGTGGCATTTTCTGTAGGGAATAACAGAATATAAGTGAAAATATTTAATATATAAAGTCTATTTGTCTTTTAACATAGTAACATTTTAAAACTTGGTTTGCAGGAATAACATCACAGTCACTGAGGTCTTGGAACTGTATATAGTGATTTATCTAAGAAAACAAATAGTAAGGTTGACAGTGGACTAGTGCTTCACTAAAAATAAAATACCCTAAAAAACTTGTTATTGTTGTGGGGGTTGTTACCCATTTATATGGCCTAGGTTCATATAATTAACTTTGTATTTGTACTCACAAGCCCAATTCTACTCAGCTTTAAATTTCTGTATGTCTCCTTATTAAAATTCAGCCCTTCATGCATTTTGACCTTTTCAAGAAAGCCAGCTTCATAGTGAATTGTGATGCATTAGGAAGGTAAACATATTCAGTACTTGTTATTCAATGGGTTTGGATGTAGAAAGTCATTGTCAATAGGTTAATCCTTTTGTACAGACAGTTTCTTTGGCTAAGAGGCATCTTAAGCAAATAAAGGTTTTACCAAAATGCTAATTTTTGAGTATTTCTGTCAACTGTCAAAGAATAAGGCCTTAACATTGGCTAAGTGTAGTTTATATTCATTTCCCACCAGCAGAATTTCAAAAAGAACTTTAGGGTACCTAAGTCTAGTCAAAGCATATTTGTATATGAGTTCAAAAAACTATTAGAGGGCTGGGGTTGTGGTTCAGTGGTAGAGCACTTGCCTAGCATGTGTGAGGCACTGGGTTTGATCCTCAGCACCACAAAAAAATAAACAAATAAACAAATAAATAAATAAAGGTATTGTGTCCATTTATGACTAAAAAAATTTAAAAAATCATTAGAATTTTCACTTTGGTTCAGTCATCTACTTTTATATAATTTTGATTAATCAATAATGGAACTATCTAATTCAGAAATATATTCAGAGATAACCAATATAAAATAGAATTATAATTATGTCAAATTTGGGATTCATAAGTTTTTCTGATACATGTGATTGTCAAGTAAAAAAACAAATCTGGACCTATATAAAGAGAACCTTCATTCAAAAACACTATTGCAATAGGGAAAGAGGGACTATTAAAATAAGGATAATGCTCTGACTATAAAACTTCTCAAAATTCAGACCAAAAACATGACTTTTATTTTGTTTTTTTTAAACAAATAACTTAAATATTTTATTTGCAACTAAGCTTGTTAACACTATATAGTGAAAATGTACAAAGAATAATGTTGCAGTTTTTGGTTAGATTTAAGTCAGACATTCATTAGTAAGGAATCTTCGAATGTGAATATTCCAGAAATTTCTCTAAGACATTTGATCACAACAACTGTCTCTGAATATTACCTTACTTTGGAAGGTATTGGCATACATTTGAATTAAACTCAAAAATTTTCAACGTAAGGCATAATTTAAAAAACTATTCTATGTTCAAACTAAAACAATTTTAATAGAACTTTCCTTTCCAGAAACAATAAAGGAAACTAGGTATTTTGTAAAATGTGGTCCTGAACAAGTCACAGTAAAAAATAAATGTATACTTAACTCCACCTCCTCAAAACAGAGGCTACTCTCTGCTCTGCAGCCTTGGAAACAAGGTGAAGAACAGCCTATAAGCAACTTCGGGTGGGGGGGGGTTGCCAAAACAAAGCTTAAGCAGTTGAACATGGATACCTCAGAAGAATTTGAGGGAACTTGACCAAAAATCTGAATTGTACTTTTAATAACTAATACAAAGGAGAAGTGTTTCCTCCCAAATAGCAGTGCTGCTGGGGCCTGGCCCAGTCCGTTGCTCACCAATACTATATTCCCAAGCAAATCCCAATGCTTCTGCTCCAGGAGAGACTGTTTCCCTTTAGAGGTTCAGTGTCCAGGGAGCTCTTTGATTGTATGAATGAGGTGAGCAGCAACTCCACGGAGTATTTTAAGGCTTGAAGTCAAAAGATTTTTTTTTTCTAGTACGACTTGATAGAGTCTATGTGTCAATGACCTGTCTCCAGTTTGTTCTAACTTTTTACCACACATTTGTAGATCTAGGACTACAGACCTTTGTGATATCATCATAATCACATCTAATGTCCATCCTAACTTATGATTCTTATTCTGTGCCTGGAATCAGTCCATGTATTTAACAATAATACCTACACATAAAACAATCCACTGTTACAATTTATATGGTCACAAAATATTAATGATCTTCTATAGACCAAGAAAATGTTTTTAACCATAATTGTCGTGCATCAAATTCACAGCAGAATCCCCAAGATCAAAAAAAAATTGCACAATACAAATAATAACTTAAAATATACATACACACATATGCACACACTCCCACACACACTTCTTACAGAACTGTGCTTGGGGAAACTCCATTTGTTGAGTGCTATTGAAGGCATATTTTACTAAACTGCTGCTCCAGGTATTTTTGTTTGGAAAATCTATCACAGTAGGGCACAGCTGTTTACTGGATGAGCAGAAAAGAAAGATATGCTTGTGGCAACCAGAAGTTTTAAGGTATTTCAAGTTGTATAAAATGGACCTGCAGAAACGTTTAAGTGTTCTCAGGATGCAAAGTTTTGGAGCTGAAATGTGATATCAAACCAGTTGCAAAAAGTGTACAGCAGCCATCTCTTGAGGTCAAACTTGGTACCCAGATAATTCAACAAAGCTTCAGGATACAGAGCTTGTTGGTATTGCCCCTTATTACCTCATAATCTTGTTACTGCTGTTTACCAGTGTTTACTTGCTTCCCCAACTGCTGAAGTATAACACCAAAGAAGCATGCCAACACAAGTGCTTTATTAAAGGACAGCAGAAAAGACTTCTCCCCAGAGGAAGAAAGGGACCTGAAAGGCAGAATCCATGGAAGGGGGAGGAATTCCCTTGTATAGCTAAGCTTTTCCACACTCTTTTGTTTCCCTTTATCCTGCAGTGATAGAATGCAGGTGGGAAGCCCCAAAAGGTGGGAAATACGTGGACTGAAGGAGTAATCTGGGCAGGAAGGGCCTGGGGTGGTTTGATTAGCACCTCTCTGTTTGCTGGGAGCTGCTTCATTAACAGTTCCTTAGGGTGGATTCCTGGCCTTGGGAACATTAACATTTCAATTTCCCCAAGTGCAGCTCTGGTTTCCTGGATTCCATTCTCAACAATGGCTACCGTTTTCTTTGTCTCACTCGATATTAAACCCGATTTACCTAACTTCACTAACTACCTATCTGTAAATCTGGCTTCAATCTGATCATATGAGAATTTCACAAAAGATTCATACTGTTCTGCTACTTTGGTGTTGAGGATTTGCTCATACTCCTTCAGAATTTTATCTTCATAGTCTTAAAAGCCTCTCACATAGTATTCTAACTTGTGGAAGGGTAAAGGTGGGTTGGTCCTTCATCCAGGAGGAATTTGGAGAACCAGGTGCTGATAATGCTGAGGAGTTGTTACCACTGTTTACCAGTAACACGTCCTTGTTTCCCCAATGCTGAAGTATAACACCAGTGGGGCAAGTGGAAAGTAGAAGCTTTATTAAAGGACAGCAGAAAAGACTTCTCCCCAGAGGAAGAAGGGGACCTGAAAGACAGAATTCAGGGAAGGGGGAAGTATTCCCTTTTGTATAGCTAAGGTCTTCTTTCAGCTTTTCCACACTCCTGTCTTTTGTTCCCCTTTATCCTGCAGTGATAGAATGCAGGTGGGAAGCCCCAAAGGTGGTAGTTAGGTGGACTGTAGGAGTAATCTGGGCGGGATTAGCACTTCCCTGTTTGCTGGGAGCTGCTTCATTAACATTTCCTTAGGATGGGCTCTGGGCCTTGGAGACATTAACATTTCAATTTCCCCAAGTGCTGCTCTGGTTTCCTGGACTCCATTCTCAACAATGGCCTCCATTTTCTTTATCATACTCGATATTAGACCCGATTTACCTAACTACACTAACTACATATCTGTAAATCTGGCTTCAGAGTGAGGCTGGCTTTCTGAAGTACAAGATTCATTCTGATTGAGAACAACTTCTAAATGTCTCCACCTCTGATAACGACTATATTCTTGCTTTATGCTCTGAAAATTTTGCTCCAGTGCCGCTCGCAGCCAGGTGGGGAGGGCTGCTGGAGAGTCCGCAGTGGAGTCTGCATCTGAAGTGGAGGCAGCTGCTCCGCATCAGGGGTCCTGAGGCCCAGAGTGGAGCCGGGCAGAAGGGTGCAGCACCACCGCTTCAGGGAACTGTGGCTCAGCAGCGCTGCCTGGAACTCCACGGACAGCTTCAGCTCTGCCCCACAAGCCAGGCCACAGAGGGGCCAGGGGCCAGGGCCCAGGGGTGGCTGCTGCAGCCCAAGCTCCGGCTCCTCAACGGGACTCACAACCACCATCCCCCCATGACATTTACAGGGAGGAGAAAACAAGGGCAAAAAAAGAGCAAGATTCAACATTCAACAGTTCATTAGGGATCTTCATTTTTGTGGTTAACAAATTTTTCAGAAGTCATTAAGGAAAGGTATTATGGGCTATAATACCCAGATATTCTCTCAACGATTATTCTGGATATTTAGGATGATATTAACATTTAAGACAGTAGACTGTGAGTAAAATAGATTGATCTAATCAATTAATGTCTCAATGATACCAAAAGATTGACCTTACCCAAGAAAAAGGAAATTTTACCATCCAAAGCTCTTAACTAGAAATATAGCATGAATTATTCCATGAATCTTGTTATGGTTTAGATATGAGGTATCCCCCAAAAGCTTACCTGTGAGACAATGCAAGAACGTTCAGGAGATATTATTGGTTTTTAAGAGGCACCCCTGTTGGAAAAAGGTATAATGGCAGCCACACCCCAAAAACCCCAACATGGCATCTGAGGAGCTTCTCTTCCTGCCTTTCCCTTTCCCACTGGTGCCAATTCTCCCACCAGTGCCAATATTCAAATCCCACTGCCAGGAAACCTTAGCCCCAATAAGAACTAACTTCTTGGGCTCCAGAACTGACATCTGGAAGAACTTACCAATAAACAGGCGACCCGTCATTTACCTAAGCCCTGCCACCTCTCCTTAGATCTATATAAGCCCACAGCCTTTTGTAATAAAGCGGAACCTCTCCAGTGATTTGTGTCATGTGGTGTCTTCCATTCTTAGTGCGCTGCAGCGTCTTTCAACCCCAATCAGTGAATTAATCCCCTCATAGGGATTAACTGAATGGTAACTGAAGTGGCACTTTGTGAACCCACTTTTCAGATTTTGTACATTTCATCCTCTATAACTCTATGAGCCAATTCTCTCTCTCTCTCACACACACACATACACACACACACACACACACACACACACACACTTGCTTCTGCTTCTCTGAAAAACCCTAGTGAGGAGTTAGTCCAAATTCTATGATTCTAATGTTGTTTAAGGTTAAGGATGTGTCAAAGTTAAAGAGTCCTGTGGGAAAAGAGAAGCTTAAATTTTGTTAAATAAAGAGGAATTTTGTACCCATTTATTAGTGGAGACTAATCATTTTTGTGACAACAAAAAATGGGAATTTACATGATCCACATCTGATCTTTTTTTGAGGTAATTGTGTTTTTAAATTGTTTATTTGTTCTTTTTAGTATGTACAACTTCAAATCTTGTGTTCTAGGTGTGTTAATCAATTTAGCATTACTATAATGAAATGACCAAAATAAACAACTTATGAGGAAAAAATATTTATTTCAAATCACCATGGAATTTCCATTCCATGTTCAAATGGCCCCTTTGCTTTGGATTTCTGATGAGGTAACCCATTAGTGGGAGTTTGGGGTGGAACAAACCATCTCATAAGCCAAGAAACAGAGCAAGACAGAAAAAGGAAGAGACCAAGTTCGAACAATCAATCTCCTTTTATGTTGCGACCTCAGTGGACCCCAGTGACCTAAAGACTTCCCTCTGGGCCCCACAGTACCTCCCATTAGTTTTGTCTACAGGACCAAAATTTTTAATTTTTAATTTTTTTTCCAATAAGCACTAATTTCAACACAAGAGTACAAAAATCTAATATCATCCAAATCCTACGAAGATTAAAAGCTCATCATTTGCTTTTACAAATTCTTTTTTTAAAGGAAAGTATTTTTCTTTAAAAATGGATACAATATCTTTATCTTATTTATTTTTATGTAATGCTGAGGATTGAACCCAGTGCCTCACATGTGAGGCAAGTGGTGTTATGCTGAGATATAATCCCAGCTCAGTTTTACAAATTCTGAAGGAAAAATTAAGTTTGAAATAGTAAACTACAGAAATAATGTTTAAATGTTTAAACTACTCTTTAGTTTTCAAGACCCTATTACTGACTTTGGCAAGTTTTATGCTAAATACAATGATAGTAGCATTCACATTGCATGACTTATCATAAGTTTTTGTGTTTGGGATTCGACCCAGGGCTGCATGTATTCTAAGTAGTAATAAACTAACAATGAGCTATACCTCAGCTCCTAATATTAACTTTTTTCTTCCCACTGAGCTAACATAGTTTATTACTGAACTGCATTTTCACTTTCACAGAGACATTTAAAGAGCTGCGACAAGTGGGGGAGGGAGGAGGAACAGGTGCCCCTCAATAGCCAAGACCCCTGGGACAGGTTTCCTGGACCTTAGCCCCAATAAGAACTAACTTCTTGGGGAAGGAGCATTAGGACGCCAATATCCAGGCACCAACTCTCCACCTGCACAGAAAGTCAGCAGCTCCTCATACATGAATACACACATGCTTAACAAAAATAGTATTTCATCTTCACAAGAAATAAAGGCTCAGAGTAGGGCCAGGCAGAAGGGCACAGTGCATCCGCTTTAGGGAATCGGGGCTCAGTAGAGCCTCCTTGAACACCACAGGCCACTTCAGCACCCCTGCCAACTCCATGGGCCACTTCAGTGCTGTCCACACGACATGCCGCTGAGGGGCCAGGGACCAGGGGCAGGAATATGTATAGCAGAGAGCCTGGAGTTGCCAGTGCTGTGCTGAGACCTGCAGGGATGAGACAGGACAAGGCTGTAGCCGAGGGAGGCCTGAAGGGGTCTTGGCCAGGTCACTTTGACCTTGGCAGCCCTGATGCTCAGGCTGGACAGAGGGGAAATATCTACCTGATCAGGCAAGAGAGGCCCTTCCAATCGGCCCTCCACCCACTGTCCTGCACACCAAGGTCTCTTTCCTGCCACTCCTTCCTGAGGTAGGGAAGACCCCAGAGTTCCTACTGCTGCTCCCTAATCTCCCCTTTAACTCTGGGGTGAGGTCCCTGAATCCCTGTACCTGATGGGCAGCCACCCAACACAATGATGCCACAGGATGATCTTGCAGGAAGTGAATCCAGCTATTCACTGCCACATTATTCCCATGGCATTTCACAAAAGTGTCCCAGCCGCTGTGGTCCTGGATCCAAGTCTCTAGGTTATCATTCAGGTTAAGTGGCCATCCAACTTGCGATCTGACTCACCAATACCTGCAGCTCCTTGTCTATGCTTTCCACGCACAGTGCTCCTCCAAAGAAGAAAAAGGCCACAATGCAAACCCAGCTTACTTGAGAAATATATCTGGGGCAACAGTCTTGGGCCCAGGTGGTCACTCGTTCATGGTCCTGGGAGCCAGGAAAGGAGGTGAAGGGACTAGGGTGGTGCTAAACTGCAAGGACCATGCTAGCTTTTGCATGGAGTACTTCCTGGAGCTATATTGTCCTCTCTCCAAGATGGGACTAGACTCTATGCAGAGGCCTCTGGAAAACATTCACACTAGGAGTGGGGACTTTGTCCAGGCCAGTGGTGGGGGAGGAAGTCCTGATTCTGGCTGCTTTATCCCAAGCAGCCTGAATTCCTAATTAGCCAAAAGTAGCCTCATTTTTAAATGGTTCTAGGGGGTAGAGATAGAAGAAATAGGGGCCCAGGTCCAGAGAGGGATGGGTAATGATAATCAACTCTAAGGCTAAAAACATCAAAACAAAGGCAATCTAGTCTTTTTCTGGGGAAGAGGGTCAAAAACCACACTTTCAGTCTTCATGGGACAGATTTGGGGAAAATATTGTAGACTTTGATGCCAAGATAACTGAGGTATGTGGGAAGGTAACTGTCAAAGAAGTGTAGTAGTTCTAGAAAACCAACTGCAGGAAACCAGGTATTAGGTCCAAAGCAGTGAAGGATGGTGGGCGTAGATGTATGTAATGAATGGTTCTCCTGGGGTAATGGTGGCTGGACAGAGCGATGTGGTGGGGCAAGGTGGGAGGGTGAGTGGGTGGTCAGGGTCTGGTCACTTCCAACTGAACAGCCAGGTCAGCAGAACCACGCCAGCCACAGTCATGCCCATCAGGAAATAATAGTTGAAGCTCTCTTGGTGCATCCGGCTATTCACTGCCACATTCTTCCCATGGCGTTTCACAAAAGTGTCCCAGCCGCCATGGCCCTGGATCCAAGTATCTAGGTGATCATTCAGGTAAGTGGCCATCCAACTTGCGATCTGACACACCAACACCTTCATCTCCTTGTCTATGCTTTCCAAGCACAGTGCTCCTCCGAAGGAGAAAAAGGCTACAATGCGACCCCAGCTTACCTTATCCCGGAAGAGTTCATCCACTACGTGTTCAAAAGTGTGATGTGCTGTCTCTGGGGTGAGGCAGAGCTCTGCTGTCATGTTAAGGACGGCCTGCCGGTACCGCCGGTCAAAGTTGTCGCTTGCCTCCCTCAGCGCTTGCTTCACTGCTATCATGGGGATCACGTCTGGGGCATCCAAACTCCTGTTATGGCCAGCGGCTCCACTCACCATGGGCCTGTCCCCCTGATGCCGGGATGGGTTGCTGTTGGTGGCATTGCTGGATCCCTCTTCTGATTCAGCCCTTTCTGGGCCTTGAACGCGGTTCTCTTCCTCATGGCTAAACTGGCTCCAGCTATATCCTTTCTGGGAAAGCTTGTAGGACAGAAAGTCGATCACAAGTTCCAGGTTCCTCTGAGACATTTTTAAAATAGAGATGGGCTCAACCAGTCCAATGTCCAAAACACGCGCTCACTCACTGAATCTGGTCTCTGCTTAATGATTCTCTTCTAAGATGAAAAGCCAAGATAATGTTCCTTAGACGTCCCCTCTGGGGCCGCTGCTGACTCTCTGGAGGAGCGTGAGATCTGCCGCGGGTCCGCCTAAGAACGTGGAGGAAGGCCGGGCTCAGGGCCCCTCACGCCGGCAGGCCTGAGTCGCCTGACTCCCGCTAAGGAGCAAGAGCGGGGTCGTTTCCCAATAAGGAGCCTCAGCCTGCAGCTCCGCCTGAGAGGATGGCCCGCTCTTTGTTGAGGTCCTAACTCCTCCACAGCTCCCGCGTCCTTCTCCTGGCGCCCTCTGAAGGATCTGGGTGAGCACCTGTGCTCAAACCCTGCACTTATAGAGCGTGCCCTCTCTAAGATGGAGGAGGCACGCAAGGTCGCAAGGTTGCCAGGTCACCAGGTCTCCAGGTTGCCAGGTCGCTGCACGCTGACGCAATACGTTCCGCACCACCCATGGACCTTTGGGGGAACACTCATCCAAAATCCAAATCATAGTATTAGGTAAGCAAGGGGAACAGTCCATATATCTCTTTTTTAATAGTTGTGGTTGGACACAATATCTTTTTTTTTTTAAAGAGAGAGTGAGAGAGGGGAGAGAGAGAGAGAGAGAGAGAGAGAGAGAGAGAGAGAGAGAGAGAGAGAGAGAGAGAGAATTTTTTTAATATTTATTTTTTAGTTTTCGGCGGACACAACATCTTTGTTTGTATGTGGTGCTGAGGATCGAACCCGGGCCGCACGCATGCCAGGCGAGCACGCTACCGCCTGAGCCACATTCCCAGCCCACAATATCTTTATTGTATTTATTTATTTTTATGTGGTGCTGAGGATCGAACTCAGGACCTCGCCTGTGCTAGGGGAGCGCTCTACTACTAAGCCACAATCCTAGACCCTCCATATGTCTTATCTAAGTGTCTAAGTCGTATTCAGAAAATGTGGGTCTTTAAAGTAAATCCTTTATTAGAAGAGAAAGAATAATGAATATTTAATTATTTCTGTTTTACAAGAGTGCAGGGCTCAGGTAAATTCAAAAGGAGCCAATTATTAAAAAGAAGTCTTCAATAATAACTTTATTTTACAACTGTGATGTGTAATTAGGTAGTACAAACCTATTGAGAAATGTATAATTAGTTTTATTCCATTTATAATATTGTTATTATGCTATATTTGTTATTATTTCTGATATAGTTTATGTTACTTATCAGTAATATTTTAAAATTCTTATTGGATATGTTGCATTATAATGAATATAGTATGTATTACATAACTCCTCCATTTATTGATTGTATAAATATGGGCATGCTTTCATAAAAGTGTAAATACACCAATTACTTATATCATAAAGTTTTTATGACACTAAATACAATCATGTATGTATAAATCCTGGGAAATAATAAGCCCTCAGTAAATAATAGTCTTTTTTTCCAATTCATGCCTTTTACTTTCTTTCATGAAACAAATGTACTCCATGACTATTATAGATTGGGCATGAAGTAAAATATGTAACTGGTTTCAGGAGAAAATAAACTGGGCCAAAACCAGACTCTAAACATCCTTCTCCCAAGAAGGAAATCTACAAAGTACACTACTAGGACTGTAAAGTATAATTGGGATCAAAATAATAGTGTTGCTTTTGGTTTAACCATGATCCTTGTTTTTCCACATTCTTAGCACTATTACCTGTATGAACTTTAAAAGCATCATCTAAGTAAAAGAAGTCAGACACAAAAGACCATATGAAATGTACAGAATAAGATAATCCATATGGAGAAAAAGTAGATTACTGGTTGCCTATGGATACAGAGAAAGGGGTTGAAGAGTGCTGTTAATAAGGGTACCTGCTAATGGTTATAATAAGTACAGTGTTTTTATTCAGGTTGATGAAAATGTTCTGGAACTAGATGGTACTTGCTATTGCATGGCTTTGTTAAAATACTAAAAGAAAACACTAAATTGGATCCTTTCAAATGGTGAGCTTTATATATCAATAAAGAGGAAAAAGTGAGCACCTAACTTTACTGTGGACTCTAACATCATGTCTGCCCCAAAGCTAGGCTGGCCTCCATAACTTCATATTCCAGACCTCCCCTCATAGCTTCAGGCTCAAAGCTGGCCACAATGGCCCAAGAATGTAGGACAGCACCTGTGAATCCAGTCATGAGCTCTGCCCCAGTAACACACAAATCCCTGTGTTGCCAGGCTCCTGGGCCAGGCTGCTGCAACAGACCCAAGATCCAGGCCCACAATGGTAAACCCTAAAATCTAATGAGCTCCCATGAAACCAGGCTTCAAACATACTCACATGAACCCTGCCTCCAGGCCTAACCCAGTGGACCCCAGTACCAAGCTGACTCCTATGGACTCAGGACCCAGTTCCATACCCCTGGATCCAGGATTCAGGCCTGCTAAGGCCGACATATGGAATACAATCAAGAGCTTAAAAATGAATTCACTCATTTACATTTACTTAATCTTTAACAAAGTTATCAAAAACATATAACAAGAGAAATACTGTCTCTTCAAAAAGTGATACAGAAAAATTGCATATCCATATGTAGAAAAGAAATTCAGACCATTACCTCATATCATCAACAAAAACCAGTGCAAATGGGTTAAATAGTTAAAAATTAAAATCATAAAACTAGTAGAATAAAACAGGAAAAAACTTTCTTGATAGTGTTCTCAGCTATTATTTAAAAAAAAAAAAAACATGATGCCCAAAATATAGGCAATGAAAGCAAAATAAGCAAATGGGATTGTATCAACCTAAAAAAGCTGTTGCACAGCAAAGGGAACTATCAACATAGTGAAGAGGCAGCCTAGAGAATGGGAAAAACATTTGCAGACAAAACATCAAACAAGGGACTAATATTTAAATAAGAATGTCAACAACTCAATATTAACAAAACAACTGAATTTAAAAATGGGCAAAGAACCTGAATAGAACTTTTCAAGGGAAGTCATGCAAATGGCCAACAGGCATATTGATGCTAAACACTACTAGACCTTAGGGAAATGCAGATCACAATGAGCTATCACCTTGCACCTCTTGGAATTACTTATCAAAGTGAGGAAAGAATGTGCTGGTGAGGATGTGAAGAAAAGGGAACAATTGTTCATTGTTGGTGGGAATGTCAGTTAGTACAGCCATTTTGGAAAATAGTATGGAGTTTCCTCAAAAAATGAAAATAGAACTAGAACTGCATGTGATTCAACCATACCTGCTAACTATAAAAAAGAAGCAGTCTGTCAAATAAATATCTGTACTCCCATGTTCATTATAGCAGCATTCTCAAGAGCCAATATATACAGTCAAACTGAGTATCTATCCATGAATGAATAGATAAAGAAAATATATATGTGCCTACATTTCTGTGTGTGTGTGTGTATATATATATCACATGAAATATATATATATATCACATGAAATATATATATATATATATATATATATATATCCTGTACACACACACACACACACACAATCCTGTCACTTATGACAATATGGGTGAACCTGGAAGATGTCAAATTCAGTGAAATAAAACAGGCACAGAAAGACAAATACCACATGATTTCACTTACTGGCAAAATCTAAAAAGTATTTAACTCACAAGATAGAATCATGATTACCAGGAGCTATAGGAGTACTGTGCACAAGGTAGTCAAAGTATTCAAAATTTCATGTAGACAAGAAGAGTTAAGCTCAAAGATCTACTTTAAAACATGGTAACTATAATTAATTACACCTGAAAATTGTTAAAAGAATAGATTTTAAATATTCTCATCATGAAAAATACTAATCATGTAAGGCAATACATATGTTAATGTACATGATTTAGCCATCTGACAGTATATATAAATATGAAAGCATATTATAAGCCATAAATATATAAAATTATGTTCATCAATTAAAAAGGAAATAATTTGAAAATAAAAAATTTAAAAGGCATATCTGATAAAAGATTTTTCCAGAATACATAAAGAACTTTCAAAACTCGATAATAAAAAAAACAACCTGATCAAAACCTTTACAGATCCCTCATCAAAGAAGATATACAGATGGCAAATAAAGACATCAAAAGATGCTATAGTTATGTCATACGGAAATGCAAATTAAAACAAGATACTGTTCCACAACTCTTAGAATGGGTACAATATAGAACACTGACAACACCACTGGCAAGAATGTGAAGTGACAGGAATTCTCATTCACTACTGCTGGGAATGCACACTGGTACATTCACTTTGGAAGACAGTTAAGTAATCTCTTACAAACCTAAACATTTTCTTGTCATACAAACAAGCAATCAGGCGTATTAGGATCTACACAGACCAGTGCAAATGGATTAAATAGTTAAAAATTAAAATCATAAAACTAGTAGAATAAAACAGGAAAAAAACTTTCTTGATAGTGTTCTCAGCTATTATTTAAAAAAAAAAAAAACATGATGCCCAAAATATAGGCAATGAAAGCAAAATAAGCAAATGGGATTGTATCAACCTAAAAAAGCTGTTGCACAGCAAAGGGAACTATCAACATAGTGAAGAGGCAGCCTAGAGAATGGGAAAAACATTTGCAGACAAAACATCAAACAAGGGACTAATATTTAAATAAGAATGTCAACAACTCAATATTAACAAAACAACTGAATTTAAAAATGGGCAAAGAACCTGAATAGAACTTTTCAAGGGAAGTCATGCAAATGGCCAACAGGCATATTGATGCTAAACACTACTAGACCTTAGGGAAATGCAGATCACAATGAGCTATCACCTTGCACCTCTTGGAATTACTTATCAAAGTGAGGAAAGAATGTGCTGGTGAGGATGTGAAGAAAAGGGAACAATTGTTCATTGTTGGTGGGAATGTCAGTTAGTACAGCCATTTTGGAAAATAGTATGGAGTTTCCTCAAAAAATGAAAATAGAACTAGAACTGCATGTGATTCAACCATACCTGCTAACTATAAAAAAGAAGCAGTCTGTCAAATAAATATCTGTACTCCCATGTTCATTATAGCAGCATTCTCAAGAGCCAATATATACAGTCAAACTGAGTATCTATCCATGAATGAATAGATAAAGAAAATATATATGTGCCTACATTTCTGTGTGTGTGTGTGTATATATATATCACATGAAATATATATATATATCACATGAAATATATATATATATATATATATATATATCCTGTACACACACACACACACACACAATCCTGTCACTTATGACAATATGGGTGAACCTGGAAGATGTCAAATTCAGTGAAATAAAACAGGCACAGAAAGACAAATACCACATGATTTCACTTACTGGCAAAATCTAAAAAGTATTTAACTCACAAGATAGAATCATGATTACCAGGAGCTATAGGAGTACTGTGCACAAGGTAGTCAAAGTATTCAAAATTTCATGTAGACAAGAAGAGTTAAGCTCAAAGATCTACTTTAAAACATGGTAACTATAATTAATTACACCTGAAAATTGTTAAAAGAATAGATTTTAAATATTCTCATCATGAAAAATACTAATCATGTAAGGCAATACATATGTTAATGTACATGATTTAGCCATCTGACAGTATATATAAATATGAAAGCATATTATAAGCCATAAATATATAAAATTATGTTCATCAATTAAAAAGGAAATAATTTGAAAATAAAAAATTTAAAAGGCATATCTGATAAAAGATTTTTCCAGAATACATAAAGAACTTTCAAAACTCGATAATAAAAAAAACAACCTGATCAAAACCTTTACAGATCCCTCATCAAAGAAGATATACAGATGGCAAATAAAGACATCAAAAGATGCTATAGTTATGTCATACGGAAATGCAAATTAAAACAAGATACTGTTCCACAACTCTTAGAATGGGTACAATATAGAACACTGACAACACCACTGGCAAGAATGTGAAGTGACAGGAATTCTCATTCACTACTGCTGGGAATGCACACTGGTACATTCACTTTGGAAGACAGTTAAGTAATCTCTTACAAACCTAAACATTTTCTTGTCATACAAACAAGCAATCAGGCGTATTAGGATCTACACAGACCAGTGCAAATGGATTAAATAGTTAAAAATTAAAATCATAAAACTAGTAGAATAAAACAGGAAAAAAACTTTCTTGATAGTGTTCTCAGCTATTATTTAAAAAAAAAAAAAACATGATGCCCAAAATATAGGCAATGAAAGCAAAATAAGCAAATGGGATTGTATCAACCTAAAAAAGCTGTTGCACAGCAAAGGGAACTATCAACATAGTGAAGAGGCAGCCTAGAGAATGGGAAAAACATTTGCAGACAAAACATCAAACAAGGGACTAATATTTAAATAAGAATGTCAACAACTCAATATTAACAAAACAACTGAATTTAAAAATGGGCAAAGAACCTGAATAGAACTTTTCAAGGGAAGTCATGCAAATGGCCAACAGGCATATTGATGCTAAACACTACTAGACCTTAGGGAAATGCAGATCACAATGAGCTATCACCTTGCACCTCTTGGAATTACTTATCAAAGTGAGGAAAGAATGTGCTGGTGAGGATGTGAAGAAAAGGGAACAATTGTTCATTGTTGGTGGGAATGTCAGTTAGTACAGCCATTTTGGAAAATAGTATGGAGTTTCCTCAAAAAATGAAAATAGAACTAGAACTGCATGTGATTCAACCATACCTGCTAACTATAAAAAAGAAGCAGTCTGTCAAATAAATATCTGTACTCCCATGTTCATTATAGCAGCATTCTCAAGAGCCAATATATACAGTCAAACTGAGTATCTATCCATGAATGAATAGATAAAGAAAATATATATGTGCCTACATTTCTGTGTGTGTGTGTGTATATATATATCACATGAAATATATATATATATCACATGAAATATATATATATATATATATATATATATATATATATATATCCTGTACACACACACACACACACACAATCCTGTCACTTATGACAATATGGGTGAACCTGGAAGATGTCAAATTCAGTGAAATAAAACAGGCACAGAAAGACAAATACCACATGATTTCACTTACTGGCAAAATCTAAAAAGTATTTAACTCACAAGATAGAATCATGATTACCAGGAGCTATAGGAGTACTGTGCACAAGGTAGTCAAAGTATTCAAAATTTCATGTAGACAAGAAGAGTTAAGCTCAAAGATCTACTTTAAAACATGGTAACTATAATTAATTACACCTGAAAATTGTTAAAAGAATAGATTTTAAATATTCTCATCATGAAAAATACTAATCATGTAAGGCAATACATATGTTAATGTACATGATTTAGCCATCTGACAGTATATATAAATATGAAAGCATATTATAAGCCATAAATATATAAAATTATGTTCATCAATTAAAAAGGAAATAATTTGAAAATAAAAAATTTAAAAGGCATATCTGATAAAAGATTTTTCCAGAATACATAAAGAACTTTCAAAACTCGATAATAAAAAAAACAACCTGATCAAAACCTTTACAGATCCCTCATCAAAGAAGATATACAGATGGCAAATAAAGACATCAAAAGATGCTATAGTTATGTCATACGGAAATGCAAATTAAAACAAGATACTGTTCCACAACTCTTAGAATGGGTACAATATAGAACACTGACAACACCACTGGCAAGAATGTGAAGTGACAGGAATTCTCATTCACTACTGCTGGGAATGCACACTGGTACATTCACTTTGGAAGACAGTTAAGTAATCTCTTACAAACCTAAACATTTTCTTGTCATACAAACAAGCAATCAGGCGTATTAGGATCTACACAGACCAGTGCAAATGGATTAAATAGTTAAAAATTAAAATCATAAAACTAGTAGAATAAAACAGGAAAAAAACTTTCTTGATAGTGTTCTCAGCTATTATTTAAAAAAAAAAAAAACATGATGCCCAAAATATAGGCAATGAAAGCAAAATAAGCAAATGGGATTGTATCAACCTAAAAAAGCTGTTGCACAGCAAAGGGAACTATCAACATAGTGAAGAGGCAGCCTAGAGAATGGGAAAAACATTTGCAGACAAAACATCAAACAAGGGACTAATATTTAAATAAGAATGTCAACAACTCAATATTAACAAAACAACTGAATTTAAAAATGGGCAAAGAACCTGAATAGAACTTTTCAAGGGAAGTCATGCAAATGGCCAACAGGCATATTGATGCTAAACACTACTAGACCTTAGGGAAATGCAGATCACAATGAGCTATCACCTTGCACCTCTTGGAATTACTTATCAAAGTGAGGAAAGAATGTGCTGGTGAGGATGTGAAGAAAAGGGAACAATTGTTCATTGTTGGTGGGAATGTCAGTTAGTACAGCCATTTTGGAAAATAGTATGGAGTTTCCTCAAAAAATGAAAATAGAACTAGAACTGCATGTGATTCAACCATACCTGCTAACTATAAAAAAGAAGCAGTCTGTCAAATAAATATCTGTACTCCCATGTTCATTATAGCAGCATTCTCAAGAGCCAATATATACAGTCAAACTGAGTATCTATCCATGAATGAATAGATAAAGAAAATATATATGTGCCTACATTTCTGTGTGTGTGTGTGTGTATATATATATCACATGAAATATATATATCACATGAAATATATATATATATATATATATATATATATATATCCTGTACACACACACACAGAAATGGCCCGGGTTCGATCCTCAGCACCACATACCAACAAAAATGTTGTGTCCGCGGAGAACTAAATAAATAAATAAATAAATAAATATTAAAAATTCTCTCTCTCTCTCTCTCTCCTCTCTCACTCTCTCTTTATAAAAAAAAAAAAAAAGAACACTTGTGAACTTGCAGTTTGCCCAGCTTCATTTTTGTATTATAAGGGGCCAAGTAAATGATTCTCCTCTCAGATTTTTACATTTCAAATGGAAATTGCAATATGCACCCATTTTTAATTATACAGTTTTTATATAATATTCTTCATTTATTAAATGTCAGGCACTTTGTAAGGTAAATTACATATGGTGAGTCACTTAATCTACATAGCTGTGCATAAATTAGAACCTATCCCCATTTTACAGATGTGATATGTGACTCAGGGAAATTAGATAGCTTTTAGTGGTAGTAGTAAATATAAGAGACTAAAATCAAACCTAGTCCTATCTGTTTTTATTTGTTCTCTGTACTTTGCTCTATTACATCTCTTCAGGAGTTCAGATCACTTAATTTCCAATCTCCTCTATTGCTACTTGGTAAGAAACTTAACATTTCTTAGAAGTAAGCCAAGGGACAAACCGGGGACAGACTAAGGAAGGACTCCTTTGTGCTAACAGTGCCGACTCTAGGGAATTTGGAGTAGGAGTTAGACAGCTTTCTCTGGGGGATCTGGCAGGGATAGGTCTTTGCAAATGGGAACTTTGAAACATAAAATTGATATGACCAATCATTTACTTCACAGATGACTTGTCCCCCGCTATGAACAGAGGGTAGTTTAAGTTAGTCGCAAATTGGAGAGTGTCATGCAATGGCAATCATCACATTCTCTGAGTCCAGCTACTAAAGAACCTGGAGAGGTTATGGACACATCAACATCTGCTAACTAAAGCTCTCTGTTTGTAAATCTGTGTAACAATCTAGTATTTTCACTTCCCTTTAAATAAGGGATAGATTTGTCATGGCCAAAGTTGAAAGCACATTGGCATATCTTGCTGACATAAAAACCCAGGAAAATGCTGTTGTCTTAGAGTAAATGCAAGTGTGCAGTATATGAAGTAATTTGGATGGCTCATATTTTCCATTTACTGCTCTGTCTTTACTAATGGGCCCTTCTGTTTAAAAAGCCTTTCAATGGGACCTGTATTTACTCTTAAAGACACAACACCAGTAAGAGTATGGGGAATAAATATAGTAAACAGTTAAGAGTAATAAGCAGAAGAATTTAAAAAATTAATTCAGAAAATCTTCCTTATTAGCTATGAAATCTTATCCTCAACCTCTCTGTTCCTTAGGTTTCCCCTCAGCAAACTGAGACCAATATTAGTATTCTACCCTCTGGTTGTTGAAAATTAAAAGAATCAATATACGTAAAGCAGTTAAAACTGAATCAGAACATAAATTAATATGCAAGTATATGTTTATTATTATTATTATTAATGTTAATTCTAAAAGTAAAGGAAATAGGGAGTAAGCTAATGAAAATTGCATTTTCCAGAGATGCTTTTCACAATTTATAGCATATGTTGGAATAGAGAGATGTTAGAGATGGCACTACTGCTATAACCTAAGAATTTGATGATATGGATCATAGAATTGGCAAAAAAATGTAGAACAGGGCTGAGGGTGAGACTCATTTGTAGAGTGCTTGTCTAGCATGTATGAGGTGCTAAAATCAGTCCTCCTCATTACACACAAAAAATTTATACAATGGAAGGAATAAAGTAAAATAGATTTTGGGAGGGGGAAAATGTTAGATGGTATTCTATAAAAGATGAAAGAAAAAATTGGGGAAGCTAGGAGAGTTGTGGAGCCAATTTGGGCAATGAAAAAACTAGTAAGGGGTAATTATTGGTAGGACACTGGAGAGTATATTAAATTTGAAATGACATTTAAACACCAAGGAGAAATTTCCTCTATAGGACTGACAATGTGGAATAAAATAGGGAAAGATAATTTTGCATTGGATGTGCAATATCTAAGAATTATCTGTATTTAGGTAGTTCCTAAAATCATGTATGAATCTCAGTTTCCTTCTGAAAGCTTCTAAAAGCTGTACTTGTTCCAAAATATAGACTTGGATCTGAAAATGAGGATTTCAGGATGAATGAAGAATGCTGATTTACATAAAATTATTCAAACAACCGAGGAGAAAATGAGATGCATAACATAGGCATAATAAAATCAACATGAACAACCTGTCTAATGGTGTATTCTGATCCCTGCAACAATTGCCCAAATTGTACTCCAATCTAGATATTGCCTCTACATAAATAAAGTAAACAATAATAAAGTACTCATTTTTGAGACATTGTGTCACTTACCTAAAGTAAAACTATGTTTAAAAAGTTAGAGTTTCACAGATATACATAAAGGTAGAATTCACTATGGCATACTCATACATGTATATAGATAATTCTGTAAATTTTATTCTGTAGTTCCTCCTTTCTCTCTTCTGTACTTCATCTTCCCCAATCCCCTTCCTCAACTCCATAGAATAATGGAATGATAATAATAATAAATTTACAGTTACACTTTTAATATAGAATAAAATAATATTACCTAGTTCCTTAGGAAGTGGATCATTATCATCACTACCTATAATTCTCTAAAGATGAATTTCATTTTGTGAAATGGAAGAATTCCTGAAAAATGATATGCAAGTACATTTTATTGTAAATATGTTGAGATAGCTTCATAATTTACAAGAAAACTATTAGTGATTAACTATAATATATTTTACCAGTATTGTTAATTTAGAAATATGTCAATTTTATTTTATTAAATAAGGCATATTGACATACAGATCAAAAATAGTGAGCTGTTGATATACATACTTAGTCCATCTACCTTTCTCTAGAAAGAGCTTACTTCTACACTTGCTACTAACACAAGTGTGGAGGGAGCTTACAGAAGTCATTTTACTAGTTTCGTATCATGCAGTCTTGCTCATGGCTAATAGAACTACCTGAGGAATCCTGATTACAATTCTCTAATAAGAATTATTCCCTGGAGAATTTGGTATTAAAAATTAACATAGTCTTTACCTGGAAATGTAAAATGTACATTAGGAGTTGAAGGGCAGGTATAGTATATTGAACAGAAGCAGAAGAGAGAAAGAGAATAAAACAGATAATCAGATATAATAAAAAATAACAATTGGATGATTAACACTTCTGAAATCTTTTTGGCCCCAGTTCCTTTCTGAGGCCTAGGTAAATCCCTGTCCTTTAGATTACTGGGACTATTCCTTATCCAAGCATTTTATTCCCCCTTTAATGTTTAAGCTGGTGTGTTCTGGTTTTATGCTACTTACAACAAAAGGGTCTTAATGCAGTAATTGATATCAGGTAAGAGGAAGCAATTGCCAGAATGTGAAATTGGTGGAGTTACTATAAGTTGAAACATAGTATTTATGAGAAGAGCTATGAAAGCAGGCTTGTAGACTGCCCCTTCCCTCTGAGCATATTTCCAGTTGTACCCTATAAGTGAAATTCAATGAAAAATGGCTCCAAGTTTTAGGATAAGAGAACGTTTGGTTACTGCATGCAGTGTTCACTATCTTGCAACAGAAAGAGAAGGTCAAATATAGGGTTATCAAAACAGAAACCTACAGGTATAAATTAGTTGCCTAACCAAAATCTCTGACATGCAGATTAAAGAAAAAATGATTCATATGCAGATGTAAAAGTAACTATAACCCTGATTTCATTCTTTCTCAGAATAAAGTTGATTCACCAACAGGAAACTGGAAACTTGGCAATTTCAATGGGAAAATAAAGAAGGATTAAGAGACCAAAAAACTAAAATCTTCATGTTACTAGAATGGATTTTTTTTTTTTTTGGCAAGACCCCGTAAGCACAGGAAGTAAAATAAAAATGGGCAAATAGTATTACATCAAACTAAAAATTTTCACATCAATGGAAACAATCAACAGAATGAGAAGACAACCTACCAAAGACAACCTCTCCAAATCGGATAAAATATATTCAAATTATGTATATATTAAAGGATTGCTATCCAGAATATATAAGGAACAGAAAAAAATTAATAACAAAAAACCCTATTAAAGATGGGCAAAAATCTAAGTAGATATTTCTCAAAATGCACACACACAAAAGCCTAACTGCTATATGAAAAAAAATAAATGGCAATATATCTAATCATCAGGAAACTACAAACCAAAACCATAATGAGATATCATCTCACCCCAATAGCAATAGAGCTTCAAGCAAAACATCAAAAGAAAACAAGTATTGGGCAGGCTGTGGAGAAAAAGAGATCTTTATATACTACTGCTAGAAATGTAAAATATAGCTATAATGGAAAACAGTATGGTGGTTCCTCTAAAAGTGAAAAATATAACTACCATATGATTCAGCTATCCCACTACTTGTAATATATTCAAAGGAAAAGTAATCAGTATAGAACACTCCCATATTCACTGCAACACTATTCACAATAACCAAAATATGGAATCAACCAAAGTTTCCACAATTGATGAATTAATGAAGAAAAGATGGTACACATAGAAACACACACAAATTAATATTCACTTACAGAAAGGACTAACTATTTATCCATAAAAAATAGAGTCTATCATTTTCAACAATATGGATGGAACCAGGAATCATTATGTTAAGTTCAATAGGCCAGGGACAGACAAGTACTTCATTATCACTCATATGTGGAATCTAAAATCACTAATCTCATAGAAGTTAAGAGTAGAATGGTGATTGATTATCAGAGGCTATGAGTACTAAGTTTATTTTAGACAGGAATAAGAAGTTCTGGTGTTCTATTGCACAATAGGGTAACTATAGATTATATAAAGTATATCTCAAAAAAACTAGAAAAAAGATATGTATTATTTTATGAAGAAATTATTGAGGTGATCAAGGTTTTAATCTGAATTAAATACTTCACAATAAAACATTATATCAAATCCTGTTAATTTATTTTAATTAGGTGTATATGACAGCAGAATATATTTTGATTCATTGTACACAATTGAAGCACAACTTTTAATTTCTCTGGTTGTACACAATGTAGTATCACACCATATGTAAAGACATACATGTACCTAGGGTGATGATGTCCATCTCATTCCACCATCTTTCCTGTCCCTATACACCCTCCCCACCCTCCCTCCCCTTTGCCCAATCAAAGTTCCTCCAAATAGGCTAAGGAGCTGAACAGAAACTTCTCAGAATAAGATATACATTTAATCAACAAATATATGAAAAAATGCTCAACATCTCTAGTAATTAGAGAAATTCAAATCAAAACTACTCTAAGATTTCATCTCACACCAGACAGAATGGCATTTGTCAAGAATACAGACAACAATAAATGTTGGTGAGGATGTAGGGGAAAAGGCACACTCATACATTGCTGGTTGGTGCGACCGATAGAAAACTATGAATGGAACCACCATTTGACCCAACTATCCCACTCCTGGTTCTATACTCAAAGGACTTAAAATCAGCATACTATACTAATGCAGCCAAATCAATGTTCATAGCAGGTCAATTCATAATAGCTAAACTGTGGAAGCAACATAGAAGCTCTTCATAGTTGAATGAATAAAATTATGTTTTTAAATATAAGTTAAAAATTCAAAAGAAAGCTGAATTGAAACAGCTTCTTCTAATATACTTTTCTCTGTGGCACTCAGAACCAATTTATTCCACCCAATGTTAAATATGTCCCTCCACTTAAGTTGGAATGCAAAATGGAGATATGATTATGATTCTGAGATAATGTATTGTAGAAAACCCACTGACTAAATTATTTATTCATTCTTTCATTCTAAATTGAGGTTAAGAACACTACCAGTCAAACTAAATTGCCTGGATTTTTAGCATGCATCCACTCCTTAGCAGTGTGATTGTAGGTAAATTGTTGGTTCTCTGTTTCTTGGTTTTATTGTCTGCAAAATAGGTATAAAAATTATTTCTCTCTCTCTCATGGGAATTTTAAGGAATAACACAGATAAATAGTTCAGCATAGTACATAATATTTAGTAAGAAAGCAACAAATTATTATCATCTTATCATCATCATCATAATCTCATAATTATTCCTAAATATCTCTCCTGTACCAGTCACTATTCCACATGCTAGGGATATAGCAATAAGAAGACCAGACAAGATTTCTATTCTTTGAATGAAGACAGAAGAACAAAACTAAATGAATAAAAATAAAACATAATTATAGGCAAGTCTTTTACAACTGAGCTGCATCTCCAGAAAATGTAATTCTAACTAGAATTAACTGACATACGGAAAAATAAAATAGGATACTGAGATAGAGTGTTGGGAATGGTTGTTGGATAATTAAATAGGATAATAAGGGAAGTTGTCTGTCTTAGTTCATTCTGGATGCTTTAACAAGATAGTTTAGAGTGGGTATTTTGTAAACAGCAGAAATTTATTGCTCATAGTTCTGGAGTCTGAGAGGTCCACAATCAAGGTGCCAGCAGAAGTTGAAGTAAAAAGTTGAAGTTACAAGTTTTATTACTTGTAATAAAATTTTGGTTACTTTAGTTTTCTGGGAAGACATACAACATAACAGAATTACTGAGCTTTGTTCCTTATTAGCAATATAGCCTTAGGTAAGTACTTAATTTATGTGAATCTTAGTGTCTTTACTGATTATGAAACACTGGGAATAATTGCACCAATCTTGCACAGGCATTGAGAGTTAAGTTGTATACTATGTTTACTCATCCAACAAATAGTTATAAAGCCTTTACTATGTGCCAGGTATTGTTACAGGTGCTGCATATATAGCAGTGTCTATAATGAAGTTCTGTTTTTTTTTTTCCGAAGCTAGCATTCAAATCAATGCAATAAATAATAAAAACAAGTACAGGCTTATTATAATACAAGCTATAAAGAAGAATAAACAGGGTAAGAGAAGAGAGTGGTCAAAGAAAGTCTGAGAAGTTGTCTGATCTCTTAGAGATCTGAATGAAAGAGGAAACAAACCATGCAAAAATCTAGGGAAGAGATTATTGAATAGAAAAAACTCCAGTTTCAAAGTCCCAAGATAGTATCCTGCCTCCTGTATTTAAGACACATCAAAATCTTCATGGTTTGAGGTCAAAGAACAAAAACAGTGATAGGAGATGAGATCAGAGAGATATCCTGGGGCAAGATCATATAGAACAATGTAGGCCAATGTAATAACTTGGGGGGATGACATGATCTGAATTATATTTTTACAGGAACACTGGCTACTGGGTAGAAATTAAACTTCTGGATGTTTTATATTTGATATGAATTTTAGAGTTAAAATTAAAGAATAATAAATATATGAAAGAACCAGCATCATAATTGAAGGTCTGAGGTGTTAGAGGAGATATTATGCTCCTTCCTAAGTTGAGAAAAGTTAACTAACAGAGATGGATAGAATCATGAAGAGATGGTGATAAATGATAAAACTAGTAAAATTGCAATGGTAAGTAACATCTAGGTGCTAAGCATTTAAATAAATACATTTCTTTCAAATTTGCCATGTTTGAAATTTTTAATAATTAAATGCTGTACAAAACAATTAAAGTTCACTTCCTCTCCAAACAACTTACAAAATATTAGGCAATTAAAATATTTTCAAATAATAAAGTCATGCTCAAAAAATAGCATAAGCATCAATGGACCAGAAACAGATCAGAATCATCCCTTGGTACAGAGGGGATAGATCTCTAAATGGAGTATTTGGGTACATTGCTCTCTGAGGCTATAAGCAGCGATAGGTGGCACAGAGCTCTGCATATTCAGAGAGACTAAAACTCTCCGTTTTCTCTGGAGATTGAAGCTGGGTATCTGGGGCATGGGGTCTCCTACCTCCTCACAACATTGTTACCAATTTCTGTAGTCACTTTAAGTGGTTATTGCCAGTTTCAATCTGTTGACAAAAGAGGCAGGAGAGTGATAATCATCATCTGCTTCAGAACCATGTCTATAATTTTCCTCAAGAATGGGAATTCACCAAATAGTTGAGATGCAGTTTTAATCTGAGAACTTGGTGGGCTTGATGGAGTCAAGTGTAAAATTCTAAACATGAAAGAATCACAAAAATTAAACAGAAAATAGGAAAATAGGAAAGTGAGTGCCATGGAAGTAACAAACAAGTGGGAAATTCATTCTTAGGAAGTTTCACAAAATTGAAAAATCTTCCATAAAGAATACTTAAATAATTATTTTTAATTATAAATATAAAGAATTTTCACAAACCTGACCAGCCATGTCTACCAAAATTCTGTGCCCAACATTATACCTAATGAGAAATCTTGAGTTTACCCATGAAAATCAGAATACGAACCAGATTCCTGCTAATGTCATACTATACAACATTTTATTAAACAGGCTAACTTATACTTAGGAATAGAAGAAATAAATTTGCAGAAATTAGAAAAACCAAATTGTTATTTACCATTGAAATTATCTTAAAATTCTAAATTTTAGAGAATGTACTAATAAATTTCTATAAACAATTAAATATTTTATGAAATTTGAAGAATACAAAATCCAATAATAGTTTATAACAATATAAGACATTATCAGTGACTAATTTGACACTGTAATAGTAAAATATATGTCCTTGTTTATAATAGCAAAAAACTCTAGAACTATGGTACTCTTAGAAATATATTTGGACAAATGCCATATGATGAAATATTAATTTTTCCCTACTATTGCTATAAATTTAATACTGTTCTAATTAAAATCCTAAAAAAAAATTTCATAGACTAGACCTATTGTCGCAGCTAGCAGTCCCAGCTAGCAGCTAGGAGCAGCTGGGAAGTGCTTGAACTATCCACGTTTGTTCAGGCCTGACAGAAGGGCCTGCAGGATGGGGTGAAACCACATACTCAGCACTTGGGGTTAGCCTTGCCAAACTACCAGCCAGGAAACTGAGGGTCAGGGGCTTCAGGACATGAAACCCCTGACTCAGTAAGGGCCAAAGACCCTTCCAGATTGCTTTCCACCACAACAGCAATATTTAGAGTCCTCACAATGTGGTTACATTAGGCAGAAGATGATTGGCTTATGCATATTGTCTTGCTTGTGTATGATTGATGGGCACACCCCACACGAACCCTATAACAGTTGTGTGCATTCCAAAAATAAACTGAGCTACTGGACGAGGACTTGAGGTGGGTCTCCAGCCAGTTCTCTCACCAGCTCCTGGAGTCTGTGTGTTGATTCCGCATCTCTACCCCCTGTGACAAGGTAGCGAGCAACTCATTGACCACATTAGTGACCAGAACCACAGCAATTTGGTGCCTCAACATGTCTGCTCGCACCCTCGCACCTCGGGACTGGCCACCCTGTTGATTTCAGGTAGTAGACTCCATTTGTGTTCCGTGTGCTGTTGGTTCCTTGAAGGTGAGCAAGGAACCCCCTCCTCTACCCCCTTTCCTTGTCCCTGTCGTACCATGGTACCCCGAGTTCAGGCACACACCGTCATAAGGACTGGTGATACCTTATGACCCTCCTTCCCCCTGGTTCACCTGGTGAATTCACATAAGGGACTGGTCCTTCCAGAATTCAGAACCTGGGTTTTCTCTGTTAAAGGGAACTCCACTCTGGAGACACCATGTGGGTATAAGGCTTTGATCTAACAAGTCAAGGAAGTCCCCCACTAAGCACAAGACATTGGACTCTAAACACATCTTTTGTTTTTCTTAGTCAGGGCCTTCATGTCAACATCTTGGGCCCCTATATTAGGTATCTTGTCAAGTCAAAGACATCGCTTTAAGAACTCTTAAAAAATATATGAGGAATTGTTCAGGAATATGATCCAAGGCCCCCATGAATGGTTTCCTGACTTCTTACCTAGAGTAATCCAGGCACTGGGGAAGCTCATTCAACCTGGCCCTACTCAAGGCTCATTAGTTAAACAACTGGCATGGGACTGCAGGAAATAGAACTGCAATTGCTCCAATATGCAGAGAATCCCTTTCAAAATGTATCTCTGCTACAAAGGAAATAGCCCCCTCTTCAGGGCCCATTCAGGCATTAACAGCTGCCATTAACAAACTATCAGTTCACAAAAATGGTGGGCCTTCCCAACAAACATGTGATCCCATTTGCTAGGGCTGTAATCAGCCAGGCCATATTAAACAGTACTGTCCTAAGAATGGCAGCTTCCCTGGCACCAAGACACCCTGCCCTAGATGCAAAAAAGGAAAAAAAAATCATCTCCTATCTACTAAATGTTTTAAAATTATGAATGTTCCATATCTATTAAAATTGACAAAGGGTCAACCTATACTAACAAGACATTTTTAGCAATTTGCAATGGTTGTCATATACATTACTTAATTGGGATTCCCTATATCCCTTAGACTCAAGGCATTATAGTAAGAACATACAAGAAACTATACCAACTCCCCTCATGATGCCTTGAAAATAATCTTATTTGCTTTAAATTTTCTTTCAATTTCAAAATTTTCTACTGAAATAGCAGCCCATGTGCATTGGGCCTCCCTCTCGAAGTCCTCCCATCTACCTATGGTCTCATGAAAGGATGCCATAACAAATACAAGGGATGTTCCTGGGCTCCATTTAACCATGGGTGGAGGATTTACATATGTTAACAGGAGCCTCACCCCATCTGGGTATCAACAAGAAATGTCAGATCAGTCACTGATTGCCAAACTCTGGAAATTGAGCCTGAAAGAAAGAAAGAAAGAGACCACCATGACCTTCCCACCAGAAGGCTCACAAGATAATCTGGGGTGATATCAAAGCCCTATCAGATCAAGCTCAGACCATGTCACCTCCCGAAGACCAGAGCCCTGGTACTCTCTTATTGCTTATGTGTGTAATTATAACCTACAACTCACAGGTAAGTACACAACTGGTAAGTATGGAGGAAGAAAGGCCTCTGCCTAATGGCCTGATAACTCAAGGCCTTATGCTGGCCTGTCCAAGCAAAATGGACACACTTCAAAGTATGTCCCATGAGGGAAAAATTGCTTTGCAGAAAGCTATCACTCATGAGTGGCTGTCTGTGGGACAGTTCTCTAGTGGAAAGCCTTGAGCACCACCTAGTGGCAAAAACCCTTCAGTGAGCAAAATACTCATGCCACTGCAAGTAAAAAACCAAGAGAGCCATCCATGCTCAATTAATCATGATCAGGATGTTGTACATACTTCTCTCTCAAATCTTGCAGAATACAACCCAAGGACAAAACTCAGGAGGACAACAGGAGCCCCCCAGATCAACATCATCATCAGGCTTGTGGTCCTCACAGCCACAACTGCAACTGCTGCACTCATCACTCTCCTGCACCCGACCAAAAGGACCACACACAAACGACTGAAAACAACTATGCTGTTGCTGGGACTTTAATTGCATTTCCTCTCCTTTTGCATCAATGCAGAAAAAGACCCCCTTTATGCTCCTGTGCATCATTCTGTCATTTAGCCTGCAAGAACATGCTTGGTGGGTGGGGGCTCCATATCCCGGGATTCTTTTACCCGTTGGTTTGCATGGTACTGTATTGCCTTTCTTGTTTGCTACTAATGTTTCCTTTCGATGCCCAGTTACATCTGACAAGGCACCTTTGGAATATGTCACTCTCACTTGATCATTCATGGGCCTTTACTATATTAAGGCATGTGTCTAGGGCACAGAGGTTGTGTCAGTCTACAATTTGCCTTCATAATGATATTCTTTGGGAGCCAGGAATAGAAGGCATTATAAAGGTGTTCAGCCACTCTCCTTAGAAGGAGAAGCAAAAGTAGTCTCTGTCAGTGATCTGCCTAGTGGCATGACCATGACCCCTCATGCTAGAGACTCATGTTATTGGCCCCAACCCATTCTGCAAAGATGTCCATGGAGAAAATTTAAAGATATCTATGAAGGTATACCTCTCAGAGCTATATCTTGGAGAGATTGTCTCTCCCTTTCCAGACAGTATTTCACTTTTGATGAGCTTATTAGTTGGTCCAGACCCTATAGAAAAGGTGGACGGAAAATGGAATTTTCAACAGAAACAAATACATTAATATTTAAATATCATACAGATTGGAGAACAAATGCTCAAAATATAAAAGAAAGCCAGTCAGGAGACTTTTTGCAATTAGGCAAACAGTTCTTATGTGGTGGTTACAAATGTATAGATATCAGAACTATTGTCCCCATGGGTGTCATTTGGTTTAATGGTTCTTTTGAAAAACTCTCAGCTAAACGTGCTACTAAAGGCCATGTATGGGTTAAGCCACCCTTCTTCTTTGTAACTTCCACCCAAAATCACAAAAATGGTCATCTTAATGTGACGATTCCCAATATGGGTTAACCAATTGCTGGAATTCCTCTATTAAGACAGTACTGCTAATGAGAACACCCCCTAGGTTATGGTTTCCAACAGAGGATGACTCCTCCATTCAGGAGGTGAACTTTACGAAAGATATTTCCCTTCCCAGAGTTAGGCGAGATTTGGGGATTACTGCTGCCATTATAGCTGCCTCCCTCACTGTGGTCGCAGTAGCTACCACCACTGGTGTACCTCTGACCCAGTCCACAGCAAATGCTGCAACCATTAATCATGTAGTGCAGTGCTCCACTAAAGCCCTGACCACCCAGGAGCGACTAAACCTGCATTTGTAAGGAGGTATCTTAATGTTACAACAACAGATTGACCTTATTGATGAGAAAATTGATATGCTTCAATTGAATGTTACAGTACCCCTGCAGTCCTCAATTTTTGCATGATTGTCAAACCCCTGTCTTGGTAAAAAAATGTAACAGAAGCTCGGCTTGAATTGGCAAATAGACTTAAGGGACCTTAGGACTTTTAGAAATTTCACTATGATGCTACATGCTCAGATTATCAGTCTAAAAGAAACTAGAGCAGGGCTAATTCTTAACCCCTCAATCTTAGAGCTTCTATGTGATAAATTGTCAGCTTTAATTGACCCTACTAATTGGATCCTCCCTGGTATTGGCATAGTTTTTCTTGTTTTAGTATAAGTTATTTTAAGATGCTTCCAAAAAAGACTCAACAAAATAGAAACAAAACAAGCTATGTTAGTTCATGCATGTAAGGAAAGTCAAAAGGAAAATAATGATTCACCTGCATCTGTATGGATGGCGGCTATGGACAGGATCTAAGTAGTACCAACTAAGGGCCAGTTTTCTATGAAGGATCATGCCCTGAATCTTAGCACTGTCCTCCTTTTCATCTATCTGTGTCTCTCAGTTCTGTCACTATATTACTGTTTGTCTGTCTATGGCCTTTCTACTCCCTTCTTGAATGCAGCCTCATCAGCCCAGTGCAGTGAGCTGGGCCCTCCATGGAGAAGAACCCTGAATTTCCTGATCCTAAGGTAAATACTGGCATGGAGGCCACGGGGGCATTATCTATCAAGGAGACAGAGATCTCTCTCGGGGACAATGCCTTGCTCCACATCACCCTGTTTGGCCCCGGAGGATGGCTAGTTAGCCAAAGATGTATAAGACTCCTCAAGGGAGGGACAACCTAAGACAGCCACAGTAGCAGAGGGGCCATCAGGAGAAAACTTGGGGACCAACAGAAGTGAGGCACAGAACCTCGCCCCCCCCCCACATACACACTTGTGCAAAGGCCTAAGTCTTCACCCCTTCTGAGAGAGGTCTCCTGCCCCCATGGCTGCTTTGCCCCCATGCCCAGCTCAGATAGGAACCCAAGTGACAGACAGAGACCTAGTCAGCAGCAGCTGCCCTCTCACCACAGCAGGAAACAACTGCAGCTACAGGAATGGGCCATGTTTGCATGTTTTCTCTTTTTTCTTTCTTGGTTCTCTCCCCTTTTCCTATGCTTTTTCCTTTTCCTTTCTTCTCTCATCATGCTTCTCCTTTGGCAACAAATTTAATGAAAAGGGAAGAAATGTTGGAATAACTTTCAGTCACAGCTAGCAGCTAGGAGCAGCTGGGAAGTGCTTGAAATACCCACGTTTGTTCAGGCCTGACAGGAGGGCCTACAGGATGGGGTGAAACCACATACTCAGCACTTGGGGTTAGCCTTGCCAAACTACCAGGCCAGGAAACTGAGGGTCAGGGGCTTCAGGGCATGAAACCTCTGACTCAGTAAGGGCCAAAGACCCTTCCAGATTGCTTTCCACCACAACAGCAATGTTTAGAGCATCCTCATAGTGCAATTACATTAGGCAGAAGATGATTGGCTTATGGATACTATCTTGCTTGTGTATAATTGATGGGCACACCCCACTCAAACCCTATAACAGTTGTGTGCATTCCAAAAAGAAACTGAGCTACTGGATGACGATCTGAGGTGGGTCTCCAGCCAGTTCTCTCACTAGCTCCCAGAGTCTGTGTGTTGATTCCAAGTCTCTACCCACCGCAAAAAGGTAGCTGAGTGACTAATTGACCACATCAGTGACCAGAACCACAGCAACCTATTAGTTCTAAACTGATTTATATGGAAGAGTGAAGGGCCAAATTAGCCATAACAATTCTGAAAAGGAACATGTGTAGAAGAATGGTTCCACCACAAATCAAGACTTATCATGAAGCTATAGTAATTAAAAGTGTGATATTAGTACAACAATGGAAAAAGAGACCAATGGAACACAATGAAGAACTAGAAATAGACTCAAATTTATAAGTATGTGAGAGAAATGGTTTATGAATCAATAGGAAGTAGAAAGTATTGATCTATCATACCAGGGAAATTGGCCCTCCAGTGGGAAAATAGGTTGCTTCATATAATGTATCTCAAATAAAATACAGGAGTTTTAAAGTTTTCCACATGAAAATGATTAAAACCATTGTAATAAATATTAGGAGAACACTGTGATACTGGATGGAAGAAGTCAGCACAACTTTTGGTAAAAAAATTTTGAATAGTTTAGACTTTAGATGCTAATTACAGTTGCTGTCATGTATTTTTAGAATTCTGAAAATGTAAAAAAATATATATATCTCATGGGTTATTCATAAATAAGCTTTTGCCTGTCTGTATGTAACCCCCTGCTATCATTTTCTGACCACTAACATATGTAATAAGGAAGGATTTCTTTTCCTTTTTTTAAACCTAATTCTCTAGTCCTGAAGAATCTTAGTCATCTGTTACACTATATAGCCTGTCACTTTAGCTTTCCAATTCTATCTAATTTAAATACTTTTAGAACATTAAAGAAATTCCACTATATAATGAGACAATATTATACTGCTTATTATATGTAATGCTCTCTTTTTAAATTTTTTTATTAGAGCTTTATAGTAATACATAGTAGTTGGGTTCATCCTAATAAACTCATACATGAATAGACATATACTTCAGTTCATGGTCCCCCCTTTTTCCTCCCCTTTTAACCTAGCATCCTCCCTCCCTCTCATTCTCCTTCATCTACCCTACTAAACTTTCTTCCCTTTCATTCATTTATTAATGTATATTTGATTGGCCCTTTATGTTATCCTATCAGAAAGGATTTCTTATGTAAGACAAAAACATACAACTCATGAAGAAAACCCTGACTTTGTTTTTGTTTTGTTGTGGTTGTTGTTTTGATAGTGGGGATTGAACCCAGAGGTGCTTAACCACTGAGCAACATCCCAAGCACTATTTATTTTTTATTTTGAGACAGGGTCTCACTAAGTTGCTTAGGGCCTCACTAGTTTGCTGAGGCTGGCCTTGAACTTGCAATCCTACCAGGTCTCCTGAGTTTCTGGAATTAAAGTCATGCACTACCACACCCAGCCAAAACCTGTACTTCACCTGGTTTGAAAACATGGACACAACACCAGAAATCAATGTATACATAATTAAAAGACAATCTGGCTACTAACAGAAAATATTTGCTATGGATCAAACAAATTTTTAGTATTCAGAAGATATAAAGAATTTGCAGAAAACAATAAGAAGACCAAAACACCTGTAAGAAAAACTGAATTGTCATTAGGAATTATGAAAATACAGGTTAAAATAAAAATAAGATACTATTTTTCTATGAAACTGGAAAAAGTGTGAGAGAACCAAGAATTGAAGAGGATGTGTGAAAATTCTCATACACTGCTGGCTGGACTATAAATTGGTAAAGAAATTTCATAGATATTCTTTGTAGAAAAGTTCCACATAACCAACTATGTCATTGATTTATGAAAAGTACCAATATATGTTTAATATTAAGCTAATGAAAATTATGATGTCTGTATCATAGATATTAACAGCATTCTTTTTGCTGTTGATTGTATCTGAACTTGTGTTTTATCTTTAGGTGCCACATTTTAAAAACAATAGCAATTATAAAGGGCCTAGAGTGGACATGATGATGAATTTCTGCTTAAAACTATGTGCTGTGGTTTACAGTTGAAAGACAAGAAAAAAAATCCAGTGACAAAATTAAAATGGACACAAAACTGAAAATCACTAATGCAGCATGATTTTCTTCTAGTCTTTCTGAATGTTTATGTGTCTTTAAACTGAAAAAATCAGACCTTATAGTCTCAAGTACTCTAGTGCTACTACTGCTGTATTTTCTGAACTAAGAATAAGAATGTAAGACCTGAGAAGTAAAAGTAAAATTATGAGGACAAATAGGATAGATAGTTTAAAAGGAAACTGTATGAAATAGAGTACATTATACATAATATAGTGTGCAATATATATACTCCATGATAGATTATTGTTAATAATTTCCTTTTACAGATCAGCTATCATTGTCTTTATCATATTGAAAGGGTAAAGTTTCTAAGCTGCAAACCCTGAATTAAAATGTAAAAGACCGACTGGCCATCTTAAAGTTCCTCTGCTACACCCAGAACCTGAAATTCCCGAGATAGTTAAGACAACGCCCTACTGGCCATTTAGCCTAGGGCCCTGTGCAGTTTGTCACGTAGGCATACAGGGCCCCAACCAATCAGTTTGAATGTGTACCTGGCTTAGGAGTGACCAATCACCCCCGTCCGACCTGTTCCCACCAATGAATGTATTAATTATGTCTCAGAGTTGTTGTTCAATTTTCCCATGCCTCATGCTGATTTGTTCTGATGTATTCAAAGCCCCCGCCCTCCCCAAAAAGTGTACTTAAGCACTGCTTAGCCTCTTCTCTGGGCTCTGGGCTGCTCTCGCTTCTTGAGTGAGCCTAGAGCCTCAGCGGCTGAATTGGACCCTCAATAAATCCCCTTCTGCATTTGCATAAGTCAGTCTCTTGGTGGTCTCTTTCTCCGACTTTTCGCTGGACCCTTACAATATCACATTTGTAATCATTTTCATGCTTACATTTATTCTACAATTTAAAGTATACCACAGCTGGAGGAGTAATGTCATCAAAATGGAAGAACAGGAGTTACTAACTCTCATCTTCCCACATAAACACTGGTTTAACAATCTAATATAGACCATAGTATCTTTAGGAAAACCCCAGAAGAAGTTTTGGCACCCCAGAATAGTACAGGACCAAAAATAGCCCCACCAAAATGGGTAGGGAAAGCATCAACTCCACATGCCCCAAACTGGAATAGTTCAACATCAATAGAGATCACTTTAAACTTAAATTTCTTCTCTAGGGAAAAGAGAGTGTAAGGGGTGTACCCCCATGTCCACAACAGTTGTATAAGTACCCAAAAGATCTACTCCCACTCCTGTATCACCTCATCTAGAATGGTTAGGGATATGGTATAGCTGGAACATCTAGGAGTAGGTAAGGCTCTAGAGGAGGGACAGGTGATTCTCAGCATCATGAACAATCCCCAGAAGCCATGCAGCCTTGGCAGTTGGTGGAGCCTCCAGTAATTGGCAAATCCCCCAACAACAATCAGAGCCCCCACCAGTCACACAGGAATCAAGAACTGAATTAGATTTTAGCTGCTGAAAGTGAATCACTTCTATCTGTATGGGTTCTAGAAACTACATGGCATCTACCATAAGCTATAGCACCTGTAGCACCTAGCATCCAGTGCAGGTCACAATTTCCAGTGAAGTTGCAGTGGCTGAAACAGATTGCAGCAGTCATGTGATTTATAGTAATCAGTATTTCCTCAAACAGCTAGTGTGATCTCCCAGCACTTGGCATAGATCACAACCGATGTTGTAGTTCTCAACAGAAAGTATGAATCTTTATTGTTTTTTACATTTATTTTTTAGGAGTAGATGGACACAACACAATGCCTTTTTTATTTTTATGTGGTGCTGAGGATCAAACCCGGGTCCTGCCCGTGCTAGGCGAGCGCTCTACCACTGAGCCACAATCGCAGCCTGAAAGTATGAATCTTAATAGTGCAAATCTTGGCCATTACTGCAATTCTCAACATCCAGGTCACCACTGTGGGACACAATCTTGAGATTTCTTCTTCAGGAGAGAGGAAGAAAATGCAACTTGTACCCAACATCCTGTCTTCTCAGTGCACCATCTTAACGGGAGAGTAGCTCTCCGTACCCAGCACTGCTTATTGAGATTGGAAGAAAGTGAGCAATCCTGACTTTTCTTCTTCATAAGGCATGAAAGGATGTGAAAGTGGCATCAAATATACCAATATCAGTACAGTACTTTAGGGAAAAGGAAAAGATTACTCTTAACACATGAAAAATTCTATGAGATTGGGAAAAAAGGACAAAATTCTGAAAGTTCTGCCACAGGAGGAAGGAAAAGGAGTAGAATGTGGCCAACTATTTACAAAAATGTTTAAAAGGCTTTAATAATCCACAGATGAGCTGATTAGTGAAGGTCTTCTGGAAAGAATCAATCTGGAAAGAATTGTAAAGTTGGCTGCTTCTTACAATGTTCAGTACCAAAGCAAACATACAAAGAGCAAAAGAATAAGTAAATTATGACCATATTAGAAAAACTCCAGTAACAGATCCTAAAGAAGTAGAGATCTACAAATTGATAAAGATTACAAAATAATCAAAGTGAAATAAGCCAGACACAGAAAGACAAGAATTTCATTATTACATATTCTTTTTGTGGAAATTTTTTAAAAAATAGAATTCAACCTAAATATAAATAGTGATTACTCGATTACTAGAGACTTGAAAGAGTGCTGGGGAGAGGGGGGTGAAGGTAGAAGAAGGATGGTCAGATATGATCAATGCATGCTACATGTATATATCATCATGCTGAATCCCATTAATATGTAATTTAATATATGTTGTGCTGAGAGCCATAGCTAAGTAAGAATGACGCATGGCAATTTCCTTGTCAGCCTACCCCATGTTGCTTAGAGGGAGGACTCTCCATTGTGGAAATGGGCTTGTTTGAATAAGGTGACCCTGCTCAAGGACCAGGGTGGATCTGGGTTTAGGGAGGATCCTGCTGGATTAGGGTGGGTCCAGGTTTAGGGTGTATGTGCTGGGAATAGGGAGTATCCCGCTCCTTGGGTTTAGGGCGGTTCCAGGTTTAAGGTGGACCCTGCTGGGAATAGGGCATATCCTGCTGCCTCAGGCACCACCCGATTGAGTTCTCCTGGGATTCAGAGAGTATTTGGGATGCAGAGTGCGTGTGGAGTTCATGCATGTAGAGTGAACATGCATGTAGAGTGCTGGTGACAGTTCGAGAATAAAGAGTTGCTGTTTGAATCTACAAGGTGTGTGGTGGCTCGTGATTTTGTGCCCAGCCAGACTGCGGCAATGTTGATTTTAAAAAAAAAGGATAAAACAGTTCTGGAATAATAAGACTTGTATGATGAGAGATTACATAAATAAAATGCTAGTAAATAATAGGGCTCAATATACAATAATTGTTAAAGTTATCACTGTTCATCCTTAATTGTCATTAGATTGCCTTATCATGAATATCTAAGTTTAACTTTTCATAACTTTATATTTTACCTTCTGAGATAACTTGATTTTGATGTATAGTAAATCTAAATATTTTACTGGTTCAGTAATGACTTGATAAAATGTATTATCCTAGTCTGCTTGTTTTTTTAGTTCCATTTTTAAAATAAGGTTGAATATTAAATTTTTAATCAAAAATATCTAAATTATTTACAGGTAGTTTCGGTAAAAGAAGAAATAAAACTTTCATCTCTTTTGTTCCTTGCCTTGATTTGAATAATTTGAATGATCTTAGCTTGTTGTCTAATACTCATCCACTATATATTCTGCTGATGATTTTCCTGTACAGTTTTGTCTCCATCTGTCTCCAAATCTGTCTTGCATTTTTCAAATAAATATTAATAAATTATAAATGTTTTGTTAAACAGACTGAATTTTAATAATAAAAGAAAATAAGGTATAGATAAAGGAGAATAATATAAAATGAGTACATTCCATGCCAATTAGTAAAATCTTAATAATTGATCTGATTTTTAGGGGAGCAGTGAGCACATATAATATCTTTTACATATTTCTTATTCTAGACATTATTCAATATTATATACAAATGGTAATATTTAATGTATATAGCAGGTTATAAATTCTTATTTAGATCACAACTTCCCATTCTTGGAACAAGAAACTACAGTATTTATCATCATGTCACATTGAAAATAAAATGAATGATCTCTTTTTAGCTACTTCCAAATCTAGTCTAAACTGAGGCAGAATTGTTTCCTTTTTCCCCAAAGGTAGGGGCTGTCTTAGAATTTAGGAATGTGTAAAGGAGAGAATTGATATATTATGACTCAATGACTATCTGATTCATTCCACTTTATTTTAGATGTCTTCATTTTAAACTATTCACTATTTGGCCTCTAAAATAAAATATATGTTTCACATCTTTGGAACATATTTAAAATTAAATTTTAGTCCTCTGACATTTGAAAGTAGAATTTCTACAAGCTAAGATTCATTACTGATTTTGCTGTGTCACCTAAAATTTAACCATAAAGATGACATTTTATTCTGAGTGAAACTGGTTGGTTTATTATAAGTGAAGAACAAAAATGATAAGAGACAGAGCAGAGCTCCAGAAATATTTTTGATTTTTGTTCTGACAGAATGAGTAATATTAACTTGGAAATATATATGAAAATAAACCTCAAATGTTATTTTTATTGCAGTGGACATTCATAATGGCAATGATGCCTGGCATTGTGGGTCCTTTTTAGGCATTTAATGACTTGTTGGGTAGTTAAACATCATTCTATGCTTTTCATGACTCCTTGAACTGGTCATTAACTATATAGTAAGGATTCTGAAACCAGAATTATTGCCTAATTGTAGTTATAATATTGTCTCCCCTTTTTAACATGTATGTATATATATATATATATATATGTATAACTAATATCAGAAATATTATTATTACTACTTCTGTAATGACTGAAATCTTTACTGAATTATGTTTGAATATATATTTTTTAGATGTTGATGGACCTTTATTTTATTCATTGTGTTTATATGTGGTGCTGAGGATTAAACCCAGTGCCTCACACATGCTAGGCAAGCACTCTACCATTGAGCCACACCCCCCAGCCTGAATGTACATGTTTATAAGAGAAAATAATTACAGGTATAGACTGCAAACAGTAAATTATTTTTTTATATAATGTTTTGGAGAATAAGAAGAAAGCTACCAATAACCTACAAAAATCAAAAATTTTAAACTAAAACTTGAAAAATAAAATAGAACAATGCATCTAAAGTAAATTTTCATTTCCAAACATTTATTACTTTATTTATATTAACCGATTTTGAATGTGTCTTTTCCAGGTTCTAAATCAGTGAAATAAATGTATACATTCTATCATGTTAATGAAGAAGAATTTAATATTTATTATTGAAATAAAATATATGCTCTTTTAAAAATAGCCAAAGAAAAGTTTATTTATTTGATTAATTTATTTTTCTATTGACAGCTTCTGGATTCAACTTTAGACCAAAAAAAAATCACAAAATTCACATCATGGCTACATTTGTCTCATATATGATTTTTAATCAAGAGAAAAATCTTTGTGACTAATTGAGGAAAAGATTAGAAATTATAATCCTTAAAAGAATAAAGAATAAATTGAACCTCATCAAAATTAGGAATGTGTGAAAAGTCAGGCAACACACTAAGATAAATGTTTGTCAAATCATGAATTTAATACAAGACTTGAATGCAGAATTAGGGAGAATTCTCAAAACTTAGTAATATAAAGAGAACACAACTTAATTAAGAAATGGTGACCAGGCCAGTGTGGTGGCACATATCTATAATCCCAGCAGCTTGGGAAGCTGAGGCAGGAGGATCATGAATTTAAAGTCAGCCTCAGAGCTTAGCAAGGCCCTATGCAATTTAAAGAGATCCTGTGTCAAAATAAAATATAAAAAATTCTGGGGATGGGGCTGGGTTTGTGGCTCAGTGGTAGAGCGCTCACCTGGCACATGTGGGGTGCTGGGTTCAGTCCTCAGCACCACAAAATAAAATAAAATAAAATAAAATAAAGGTATTGTATCCAACTACAACTAAAACAAAATATTTTTTAGAAAAGGTTCTGGGGAGCTGGGGATATAGCTCAAGCGGTAGCGCGCTTGCCTGGCATGTGTGTGGCCCGGTTTCGATCCTCAGCACCACATACAAACAAAGATGTTGTGTCCACCAAAAACTGAAAAATAAAATTCTCTCTCTCTCTCTCTCTCTCTCTGTCTCTCTCTCTCTCTCTCTTTCTCTCTCTGTCTCTAAAAAAAATAAATTAAATAAATTAAAAAAAAAGGTTCTGGGCATGTGGCTTAGTGGTTAAGCACACCTTTCAATCCCCAGTACCAAAAAAATAATAAAAGGTAATGGTCAAAGAATTTGAAAAAAAATCAAAATAAAAAAATACATCACTGGAAAATAAACTTATGAAATTATGTCTAATATTATTACCCACTAAAGAAAGATTAATTAAGTGTATAAAATTAGTTATTACTACACACATAACATAAAGTTTAAAAATATTCCTTTCAGGGCTGGGGTTAGGGCTCAGCAATAGTGCACTTGCCTACAATGTGTGAGGCACAGGGTTAGATTCTCAACACCATATATAAATAAAAAAAATAAATAAAGGTTTATAAACAACTAAAAAATTAAAATTAAAATTAAAAAAATGCCTGTCCATAACAATTTCAAGAATGTTGAGCTGATATTCATGAGCATGATCTTAAATGCTTTTCCAAGTAGAAATTTCTTGCATGGTTAAACATAAACTTACTGCACAACTCAGAAAGCTAACCATAGGTTTTAGCAAAATGAAGTAAAAATTTAAACTGATACAAATATATATATATATATATATATATATATATATGTGTGTGTGTGTGTGTGTGTGTGTGTGTGTGTATGTATATATGTATATGTATATATAAATTGGTAATCACTAAAATCTAAAAGGAATACAAATTTCCAAATTGTAAATGAATAAATTATGGTTAAATAAGCAATACTTGTGATAACATGATACATATAATATCATGAGTATATCTCAAATGCATTATTCTGAGTGAAATAAGCAAAAGTTAAAAGACTATGTAGCATATAATTCAATTTATATGACATTATTTCAAAACAATATGAAAATCTCACTATTTGCCGGGTCCTGGAAATGTGGAAGAAGAGTAGACTTCAAAGGGAATGATACTATTTAGGGGATGATACAATTCTTCTCTTTTGATTGTGATGGTGGTCACACAATTGTACATATTTGAAAATTCTCATAAATTCAACCTTACATTTTTCTGCGTATGAACTACTCTTTAATATGAAGATATGGGGAAAAGAGAATGGAACAATAACTACAAAATTTTGCATGCAATTACTGCTCATTTTCTTTTCAGAAAAAAATTTAAATAACACTTCATTACCCAATAATTATTTATTTAGTAACTATTCAATTATGGTTGTAGACAAAGAAAATGTAGCTGAGAGTAAAGCAAACAAAACTCCATTTATGGAACATATATTCTGGAATGGGAAGAAAGACAATACATATAGGTAAAATTATAGGGAGTCATTGCTTATGAATGCTAGAAACAATAATGAAGCAGAGAAGGGATAGAGAGTATCTGCATTTATCTGTATTATAGGCAAGTGGAGAAGCAAGGGCAAAAGACCTAATTACAGGAGTATACTACCTAGATTCATGGGGCAAAATTTTGGTGTGTGTGCCCAAATAAGAGTGAGTGGAAGAGTAATAGATGATATCAGAGAGTTAAAAAGAACCAGATTGCATATGACCCTGTTTTCATTGCTATAGATAACCATTAAAACATTTTCAGAATGGAATGACATAATACGGATGTTGTAATGAGAAATAAAACATAGATGATAGAGTAGCTATTGTAATAATGAAGATGAGAAACAAAAATGGCTTTGATCATGGTGGCACAGTAGTGACAGTATGATGTTGTTTGTGGATATGGGAGGTAGAAACAAGAGGATTGGCAAATATTTGTACAGTGTGGGATAAGACTGAAAGAGAAGAACCAAAAATGGCTGTAAAGACTTTGACTTAAACAATTCTAGAAATTATTATTTACTGAGGATTAGCTTTGAGAATGGAGAACACTTTTAAATATATAACATTTACAATGTATAATAGATATCACATTGAATAGGTCAGCTAGGCTGTTGTACATATGATTTTGGAGTTAAACATATGAGATAAACATATAGGTAACATTTAAATCCTGAAGTTGGATGCAGTCACCAAGAAAATAAGGATAAACAAAAAAGTAAAGTGTCCCAAGAACTAAGCTCTGGACCACTCCAAAGAATAGAGGCCAGAGAGTAGAAAAAGAACCAATAAAACATGAAAACAATAGGTGAAATGGGAAGAAAACCAAGAAACAGAAACCAAATGAAATATGTGCTTCAAGAAGAAGAAGTGATCAATTATATAAAACATCTTTGATAGATCAAGATATACACATACTGGGAAGTAAACAATGGATAGTAAAATGAAGGTAGTAGGTCAGTTTTGTTAGAAAATTCAAGACTGGAATGACAGGAACAAATATCAGATTGGATTAGGAGCCAGAGGAAAATGAATGGAAGAATAACTGAAGGTAGTAAGTAAAATAACATTCTTTTGGAGAGTTTTGTTGTCAAGAGAAGAAGTAAAATGTGAGGGCAACTTAAGGGGATGTGTGGTCATGAGTTTTTTTGGTTTGGTGTTTCCCTGAGATAAGAGGAAGTTTGTAGTTAGATGGACTCACACTGTTATGGTTTGGATGGGAGGTGTCCTCCAAAAACTCACATGTGAGACAATGCAAGAAGTTCAGAGGAGAAATTATGTGTTATGAGAGTCTTAACCCATGGGGATTAATTTAATGGAAACTGATATGGTAGAGTTTGGCTGGAGGGAGGGGAGATTAGGGATATGACTTTGGGTATATGTTTGTATCTGGCAAGTAGCAACCTCTGTCTCTGCTTCCTCATCATGCTGTGAGAAGTTTCCCTCCACCACACTCTTCTGCCATTATGTTCTGCCTACCTCGAGCCTCAAGGAATGGAGCCAGCTTTCTATGGACTAAGACCTCTGAAAATGTGCAATTTCAAATAAACTTTTCCTCCTTCAAAATTATTGTGGCCGGATCTTTTAGTCACAGCAGTGAAAAAGCTAACTAAAACAGAAATAAAGGGAAAATTAATAATGTGGGAGTAACTAGGGAACACATTTGAAAGCTTGTCCTTGAGCATGCTAGAAGAAACAGGGTCTAGTGGACAAGTAGGCAAGTAGAGGGTTAGCCTCTTCTAAAAACACAGTTCATCTATGAAAGGGATGATAGTAATTGGGTACAGATGGGTGGTACAGTAGAAAGATGGTGATGAGAATTGTGGAAATTCACTTCTGATTACTTCTTTATTCTTTGTGAAATTGGAAGGAAGGCTATCAACTAAGCAAGAATAGGGGAAATAGTGATTAAAATCTTTGTGAATGATTTTAATTTAAAAATGAAAATTTTAAAATAAAAAGTTTTAAAATTTTAAAATAAAATTAAAACTTTAAAAAATGATTAATTTTGTCCCATATTTACATATAACAATGATTTCAATTGTGCCCTTTCATGTGAGGGAAGGGTTGGTATTATGGTTTAGTCTGAGGTGTCTACCTAAAGCTCATGTGCAAGATAATGCAAGAAGATTTAGAGTACAAATGATAGGATTATGAGAAGTATAACCTAATCAGTGGATTTGTTCTCTGATGGATTAAGTGAGTGGTAACTGTGAGCAGGTAAGATGTGGCTGGCAGAAGTAGATCACTAGGCACATGACTTTAAGGTTCATAATTTGTCCCTGGTGAGCAATTCACAATAACTAAATTGTGGAACCAACCTAGATGCCCTTCAGTAGATGAATGGATAAAGAAAGTGTGGTATATATACACAATGGAATATTATTTCAGCATTAAAAGCCAATAAAATCATGGCATTTGCAGGTAAATGAGTAGATAACAAAATGTGGTATCATACATGTGATGGAATATTATTCACACCTGAAAGGGAATTTTTTTCACATATGCTGCTACAGGATTGAAAATTGAGAATTTTAAAGTAAATAAAATAAGCAATTCAAAGACAAGTACTGCATGATCCATTTGCTAGAGTTACAATATTTGCCAAAATCATACAGACAGGAGTAAGGTAGTTTCCAAGATTTGGGAAAGAGAAATCAGGGTGGTATTGTTTAAATTAGTTTAGAGTTTTCAGTTCTCAAGGTGTTGATAGTCCTTTAGGTTGATAGTAATGTAGATTGCACAATGATATGAATATGCATAATACCACTGAACTGTATACTTAAAAATGGTCAAAGTGATACAGACAAGAGTTAAACACAAACATATGTGAGACAGTATATTGTGACTCATTTAAATACATATATATGATCCATCTACATTTGTTGGAAAATTTTGTGTAACTTCAAAATAAGAGTAACAATCAAATTAGTTGTGCAACTGAAGTATGGTTTACCATCTTCTTTCTGGTGATAGAAAATAGCAGCTATTTTTCTTTTTCCTGACATCTGGTCTGAGTAAATCCGTATTTTAAAATTTTAATTTGTTTTTATCTTGGTACTAGGGATTGAACTTCGCCACTGAGCTACATCTCCAGCACTTTTTATTTTAATTTTGAAACAGGGTCACACTAAGTTGTTGAGGTTACCCTTGAATTTGTGATTTGTTTGCTTCAGCCTTCAGAGTTGCTGGAATTGCAAGCATGCACCATGGTACCCAGCCAAAATTTACAATGTAATACAAAGTGTTATAACAAATAACTTGAGCTATTTATTATAATAACATTTCTTCTAATTTGTGGTATCATTATAACACTACCAGCCTGTGATGATAGTTTTTTTCAAATATTTACAATAAGTTATATATATTTGATGTAGTGTGTACTTAAATTTAGCACATCACAGAAATTAAAGTCCAAGATCAGAAATGTCCAGTGAATCTTTAACTTCTTCCACAGCATTGAATGAGAGTATACTGCTAAGCAATATTCTCTCTAATTATTTTAACCTATGAGTGGATAATCATTCTTTTTATGAATAAGAATTAGAAAATTGAGAATGCAAAAATAAGGTTTAGAGTCATAATAAAACATCAAAGTCATATTGACACAAATTTAATGATATGTTACATTATTCATATGCTGCATGGTAATTATTCAAAAATATTTTTTAAATGACAGTAATTGGCATTACTTTATTCTCAACAAATCATTTATTATTGGGGTCATGCATATTGTTAGACAACTGTAACTATTTGAAGGTACTTTGTCATTTTGAACCTGAAAGCCCATTTAAACTTTCATTTACTCTGCAGTTCCACAGACTTCCCTTCCAACATGGCAGTTATCCAATTTTGGAAATATCTACCTTTTCCTTACCTCACTCTCATGTCTTCCCTGTTCTAGGCTGAGTAACCCAGTTTCTCTCAATTGTTAATCATAGGTAAGTTTTTCAAGCTCTTAAGAATCTTCATCATATTCCTATGGATATTTTTTAATCTTTTTTTTTCTTTTACAAATAGATCTTGATATATCATGAAAATGAGAAAGTTTGGTGATTATTTCATTAATTCATTCTTTGATCTCTATAATCTATTTCCTTTCATTCTCAATTTGAGTTACTTTTTTTTCAAATAAACTTTTTCAGTGTAATTTGCATATAAAATATACCCACTATAAGAGTAAATTTCTGAGTTTTAATAAATGCATATACCTGTGTAACTACTTGTAGCACATTTCCATCATCCACAAATGTTTTCCTATCCCCTTTCCTATTCAATTCCCTTTCCCTCATCACCAGTTTCAGGCAATCCTTGATCTTATTTGTGTAATTATAAGTTTTTTCTATTATAGTGTGTCATATAAGTAGAAGGACACATTATATATTCTTTTGTATATGGCTTAATTTTACAAGCATTTTATTGGTCTCTTCAGGTTTTCATTTTTTAAAAAAAAAATACCTAATGGCTTAAGAAAACAAATTTACTTTATCAACATTCTGGAAGCTTAAAGTCCAAGATCAAGGTTGGAGAGGGTTGGTTTCTAGTGAGGACACATTTACTGGCTTACAGAAGATGCCTTCTTACTATGTTCATGTTTTAGTTAGCTTTATTGTCACTGTAACCAAAGATTTGATAAGAAAAACTTAGAAAAGAAAAAGTTTATTTTGGATTATGGTTTCAGAGATTCAGTCCATGATTGACTCTGTAGCTCCGGGCCTGAGATGAGGAAGAATATCAGAGTAGAAGAGTGTAGTGCAGAAAAGCAGCTCAGAATACGGCAATCAGGAAGTAGAAAAAGATTACCAAGAACAAAATATGAACCCAAAGTCATATCCACAGTGATCTACTTCTGCCAGCCACATCCTACCTGCCTACAGTTACTACTCAGTTAATTCATACCAGAGGATTAATCCACTTACCAGTTTGTAACTCTCATAATCTCATCATGCTACCTCTGAAGGAAATTTTATTTTCTCACACATGAGCTTTTGGGGGACAACTCATTTCTCAACCATAAAAGTCCTCACATGGCTTTTCAAGGGTGGCCATGCCTAGAGAAGAGAGAATGTGGGACAAGGAGGATCTCTGATGTCTCTTCATATAAGGAAACTAATAAACTAATCCTATGAGACAAGTGAATGCCCTTATGAATTCATTCAACCTTAACTACTTCTTTCAAGGTCCCATTTTCAAATGCAGTTACACTAAGAGGTTAGAATTTCAACATTTTCACTTTGGAGGAACACAAATATACATTCCACAATAAGTATAATGTTTTATAAATTCATCTGTGTTATTATATGTTTCTGTAGTATATTCCTCGGTTATTTCTGTGTACTATCATATTTTATGGAAACAGTTTGTTTATCCACTCACCAGTTGATGAATATAAGAGTAATTTCCAAGATTTGGGGATCTTGTACATAGAGCTGCTAAAAACATTTCTATACCTGCTTCTGTATATTCATCATGTTTATTTTCTCTTCAACTAATAGCTAGGAGAAGAACTGCTGGGGTCCTATGGTAAATGTTAAGTATATGTTTTGTATTAGAGGTACAAGAAACTGACAAAATAAAGGTACCATTTTACACTCCCACTGGGGGCATGAGAAATGAAACTGTCCCACATTATCATGAATACTAAGTTTTGCTAGCTTTTTTAATTTTAGCAATTCTAATGAGTGTATACTGCTATTACATCATGATTTTAAATGCCATTTCACTCTCTGGTGGTTCATGTTATTGAATATTTTTTCATGAGAATATCTTTAAGATCTTAAGTTTTGCTAACTTCTTCCCAGCCAGATCTGTAGTGTCTGTATTGCTTCCCTCTACTCAAGGGAGCACTTGGAGATTCACCACAGAGCCAGTATTAACCCTGCCCTCAAAGCACACAGTCCAAAATGCTCTGGAGAAATTTTAGGGGAGTTCTGCCTTCCCCACTATCTTGCTGACCTGCTTCAATGTAAGTGCTAGCTCTACCCTTAGAGTTTGAAGCTGAAAAAAATCTGGAGACAATTTTTACCCTAGTAGCTCCACTTTGTGTGTTAGTCACTTCCAACCAGTGAAACAGCTGAAAATTCCAACAAATTGCAGCTACAAATTAACACTGCTAGTCACCAGGGAAGCACCACAAAGGAAAGTAGAAGTGGCTTTGCCCATAAGGTACACACCCTAAGAAGACTGGGAGAACAGCTTTGATCAGGATGGGTTGCAAGCGTCCTCTCTCAGCCCTGCACTAGAATGCCTTGATAGGAAAGAAATTTTAATTTTCATTAGTACATTTTGTTGTTGGTGGTAGATGTTTCTTAATTTTCTCTCCTCTTTTTAATTTTAATTATTTTTATTTATTTTTTCCTTTTTAAAACTTTTTTCTGCTTTTCTTTTTTTCCCAATTTCTAATTATGAGTTTTCTTCCTTTTTCCCCTTTTAAGTTTTATCTTCTTAGCTTGTTATTGTTTTTAATATTTTTTAATTGTCAAAGGACCTTTATTTCTTATTTATTTATATGCAGTGCTGAGAATAGTACCTCATGTGGGGTACCTCACACATGCTAGACAAGTGCTCTACCACTGTGTTACAACCTCAGCCATTAACTTAATATTTTATATATTAATTTTATTCCTACCTTTTCTATTTTTGTTGTTGTTGCTGTTGCATTTATTTGGTTTTTAATTTATTTAACTGGTTAATTTTTTTTGTCAATGCTGGGAATTGAGCCCAGAACTACATTCACATTGGTAGAATGCTGTGACTGCTGTTGAACTACACTCCTAGCTCATCCGAGAGGAATTGAACTTTGCTTCAGCCAAGGCCTAGTCCTGCTCAAACCTTGGCAGATGATTCATCTTAAATAAAAGTAGATACGAAAAGTTGCCAGCTGCCAACCCATCTTGAAGCAGGCATGGCTAGGGGAGATGCAATAGTCTGCTCCTAAGCACACACCCCTACAGCAACAGCAGACAGAAATAACACAACTGTTGTGAACATCACATCTATGAATGTTTCAGCATCAGTCATTTCCACACTCTATCAGATTGCACTTTAATGACAAGACTGAAGATGAGTGTCAGACAGCAGGAGCTGTGAGCCCAGCCCCTGCAATTCCCCATGAAACTCTAGGATCTGCACCAGTGTCCAAACAGGGAAAAAAACCCTTCCATCCCCTCACAACTGATTGTATAGTCAAAGGTAACAACACCGTGAAGAGACAACCCACAGAATAGGAAAAATTCTGGCTTGCTCTTCATCTATAGAGGATTAATATCCAGAATATATAAGCAACTCAAAAAAACTCAACAACAAAATAACATTATGCAATCAAAAAAATGGGCAAATGATCTAAATAGACACTTCTTGGAAGAAGAAATACAACTGGCCAATAGATACATGACAAAATTCTCAATCTCTTTATTTCTCAGGGAACTACAAATCAAAACTACATTGAGATTCTATCTCACTATGTTTAGAATGGCTATTATAAAAACAAAACAAAACAAATGCTTGTGAGCATGTAAATAAAAAGGAGCCCTTGCACACTAGTGTTGGGAGTGTAAATTAGTACAGAAAACAATATGGAGTTTTCTCAAAAAATTAAATAAGAACTACCATAAAACCTAACCGACCCACTCATAGGTAAATACCTGTTTTAGTCTGCTTTTTTTTTTTTTTTTTTTTTTTTTGCTGCTGTGACTAAAAGACCTGAAAAGAACAATTTTGGAGGAGGAAAAGTTTATTTGGGGCTTATGGTTTCATAGGCCTCAGCCCATAGACAGTTGGCTCCATTCCTCAGGACTTGAGGTGAGGCAGGACATCAAGATGGGAGAATGTGGTAGAGGAAAACAGCTCACATGATGATCAGAAGTAGAAAAAGAGATACTATCTTCACTTGCCAGATACAAAATATATACCCCAAGAGCATGCCCCAAATGACCTGGTGGACATAATATTAGGCAGAATAAACCAAATAAAGAAAAGCATCACATGTTTTTTTTTTTCTCACATGTGGAAAAATTGGGGAAAAAATGACCCGGAAATAGAAGAGTGTCAATTAGAGGGAAAGAAGGGGACTGACTAGAGCTTCGAAAAAAGGGAAGGGTATGAGAGGGTAGAAGGAAGACATGACCAAGACTAAATGTATTCATGTATGAAAATATTATAGTTAAATGCACTAACTTTTACAATTGATATGCATTTATAATAAAAGAAAAGAAATAAGCATGTTTTTTATTTCTTTTATCAAGTTAATATGGAAAAATACATGATTGATTTAAAATGGTAATCAAACTTGCAATCCTAGGATAAATTCACTTGGACTGGATGTACTATCTGTATATTTCCTGTATTTGGTTTACTAATATTTTGTTAGTAAATTTTTTGTCTGGTTTCATGAGTGATACTACTTTGTAGTTTACTTTTTTAATAATGCTATTATCTAGTTTGGGTATAAAAGGAACACTGAACTCCTAGAATTGGTTGAAAAGTGTTATATTATATTCTACACTCTGAAAACAAAAGTATAGTACTAATGTTATTTCTTCTTCATTATTTCCAAGAATACATCTGTGAAGCACTTTAGGTATGAAGTTTTGTTTTTAAGTATGCTATAAATTATAATTTTAGATTTTTGATAAATGTAGGTCTATTCATATTTTAATATTGAGTTGTTTTAGTGATATAATTAATTTTAAAATGTATTAATTTCATATGTCAAACTTATTGGTATGAATTTTTATAATATTTTCTTATTCTTTTAAGTTCCATGTGGCTGGTAAAAATGTTATCTATTTATTTCTTATATTTCACAGTTGATTCTTCTTTTTTCCTTGATCGGTTAGCTAGAAATTTATCAATATATTTCAATTTTGAAAAACCAGCTTTTACTTTGTTGATTTTTCTGCATTTGTCCATTTTCTATTTCATTTATTACCATTCCTATTTTTTTTCCTTTTTTTCTTATTCTTCAGTACAATTTGCTATTTCATTTATTTTTAACTATCTGATATAGATCACAATTTTAGACATTTGAAAAATATGCACATAAGCCAGGCATAGTGGCACACACCTGTAAGCACAACAACCTAATTGGCTGAGGCAGAAGGATCATAAATTCATGGCAATCATCAGCAACTTTACAAGGCCCTAAGCAACTTAACAAGACCCTGTTTCTCAAAATAAAATAAAAATAAATTTAAAAAGGATGGGGATGTTGCTCAGTGGTAAAGCATCTCTGGGTTAAATCCCCAGTGCCCAAACCGAATAAATGCACTTAAAACTATAAGGTTCTTATTAAACATTCTTCTCTCTGGCTTCTATAATTTTTTATATTTTGTTACCTTTTCATTTTAATTCAGTTTAATATGTTCTAATTCCCCTTGTGATTTTTTTCTGATCCATGGTTTATTTCAAAGTGTACTGTTTACTTCCCAAATAGTCCAAAACAGTCCAGATATTTTGTTATATATTCCTAATACAATTTTGCAATGGTCAGCAATTGTACATTAGGTTATTTCCATCTTTTATAATTTATTGAGATTCGCTGTTCTTGCATATAGTCTGTCATGGTTAATGATCCATGGACATTTTAATATATTGTTTATTATGCTATTTTGGGCACAGTATTTTGTAAAAATCAATTATATCTAGTTTTCTATATCTTCCTTTCTGCCTAGTTATTCTACTACAGAGGACAATTACTAAGATCTCCAAATTTAACTGTGGAATGGTCTATTTTTGTTCAAATTTCAGTAAGTTTTTCCATTGTATTTTAAGATTCTATACTGGGCTGGGGATGTGGCTCAAGTGGTATCGCGCTTGCCTGGCATGCATGCTGCCCGGGTTAGATCCTCAGCACCACATACAAACAAAGATGTTGTGTCCGTCGAAAACTAAAAATAAATAAATAAATATTAAAAATTCTCTCTCTCTCTCTCTCTTTAAAAAAAAAAGATTCTATACTTACGTGTAACTGTATTTAAGGTATTTATGACTTCATGATGAACTAACCTTTTATCAAAACTAAATGTCTGTGTTATGTATTGTAATTCCTGTTCTGGGATTATCATTTGTCCCATGTTAATATAGTCACTCTGGTTTTATTTTGATAGTGTTAGTATGGAATATCTTTTTATCTTTTTACTTTTAATCTCTTTCTTTATAATTAAATTGCATTTTTGAATAATTCATAATTTTCTGTTCTCTTTTAATACAGTCTGATAATCTTTGTGAATCGTTGGCATTTTAGATCAGTTGTATCAAATGCAATTACCAATGTTTACATTTAAACTGTCGTGTTGCTACACATTATTATTTTCCCCAATCTTTTTGTTAATTTAATCTTTTACTATCTACTTTGGATACATTATGTATTTTCTAGCTTGACATTTTATTTGCTTTATTTATTTTTCCCTAAAGGAATACACTAATAGTCAACCATTATTTTGGAAACTAAAGATATAATTCATTCTTATAATGGTTCACTTACAAGTAGTTTAAATTTAGTTTAAATTTTAAGACTTTTTCTAAAGCTTACTGTATGCTTATTCAATTTATTACATATTTTATATAATGTTTTGATAGTTTATATACTTTCATAATGATATATACTTTTCCCATTCTTTTGCTATTGTTCCCTTCCATTTTATTTCTACAGGTATCATAAATCCTATAATAATATTTTATTTTAACTTTAAAGAGTAAATTATCTTTTTGACCCAAAACTCAAGAGAATCCCTATGCAATTTTCTGGAAGTCATTCTCATGTAGCTCCTTGTTCTTTTTTATTCTTCCTAGTTATTTCCAAACATACAGGTATCACTAAACTCTGTCTCTTCAATTTGGCAAACTCATGTTCTTTGCATGAATTCTTCATCTCTGAATTATAATTAAGAAAGTGACTCTAAATAAAAGCTAAGGTAATCACATGGCTCATATATTTCTGTCATTTCAGGCATTGCATTCCTTCACAATCTGATATCAAATGCCTAAATAAGTTGTTTCATATGTTTTTTTCTGGTTTTATAGCTATTTATGTGGAGAGGGCAAGTTAGATATCAATTATTCTCACAATGCCATAGTCAAAAACTACAACCATTATTTTGGAAACTAAGATATAGTTCATTCTTATAATGGTTCACTTACCAGTTTTGGCTTGATGGTCCAGTTGTGAAGATATTTTGAAAACTGATTATGTTGAGGGATTTCTTAGTGGTTTCTCAAATGTTGTACACTATTCCAATCTGGTATTTCTTGCATGTTTAATAACACTCTGTGTTTTCAAGTAAATAAAATACTTGTTATTGTCTCATTAAATGGTCTTTTGTGTTAAATATGTCCTTTCATTTCCTTCAACATTTTAATTGTTAATACTAGAAATATCTGCAGTATTAAGAAAATAACCAATCAAAGGTGTCATATGTACAGCTATAGGCAGTGTAAAAAATGAGTGACTGTGTGACTATAAATTCAGTGTGTTTTATTCAGTTAAACTCTTCTGTATTTTTTCTATAGTTACATAAAAAATAAACAATATGTAATGCATTTTTATTACATGATACATGTCAAACTCTATTCTAGGTGCTTTTATATACATTATAACATTTGATTTTTAAAATATTCAAAAGTATTTGGTCTCTCCATCACATTTTATACATAAAAAAAACAGATGAGTTTAGAAGCTAAATGACTTTCTACAATTAATAAGTAATTAAACCACCATCCAAATCGAGATTTTGATATTCAGCAAACATTTATACAAAATTGGATACATATTCAATAAAATGTATGTAGTATTATTTTGAGTATTTCAGTGTTCTCAATATTTTTTTCGAAGTTTAATGTCCAGTAATTTCTGTAGAATCAGTTTTTAATATCAGCTAACATGTTATTCACCTCATAGAAATCTATTTTATGTAAAACGGATAAATATGTTAGCGGGAAACAATATAAAAAAATAAATAATTATACACCTATGCAGAATTATCAAAAGTTAAGTTTTATATACTTGTGCTACTCTTTGACTAATAACAATAATTTAATTCATTGTGGAGTTAGTTGGGGCTTCTCCTGAAAAAGGCAAAATGATGGATTCAGAGCACATGTAACTTATTTAGTGAATAAATGGCCTGAAAAATGAGGACAGCATTAATATACAGTGGGTATTAGTAGTTGTATTATTTCTAGGACAGGGGATGTAGCTCAGTGGTAGAGAACTTACCTATCATGTGCAAGTTTCTGGATTTGAGACTCAGCACCACAAAAAAAGACATTATTATAGCCACCTACATATTATGTTCCTTTTGACTTTCTTCCTTTTCTTTCTGCTTCCTTCTTTGGATCCTTCATAATATACTCCTACTCAAAGAGATAGCTGATATGCACCAAAAATCATTCAAAAAATATTTATAACATCATTCCCAATCACTTAGGATTGGGATCAATTCTAATGTCCATAAATAGAACACAGGAGAAGTTGATGTTTATTCATGCAACAGAATACTATATAACAAAAAAATGAATACAGAGACATGTTATACACACAACAACATTGATGAATCTTCCAAACATAATGTTGGGTGAAAAAAAACCACACCACAATTGTTCACACTGTATTATTTCATTCATATACAATTTTTAAAAGGCTGATGCTCATGTATAGTATTGGAAGTCCAAGATAATGTTTGCTTGGAGGAATAGGATAGAAGTAGTGACTGGGAAGTATACAAGAGTGGTTTTAGTGCTCTGTCAGTTCTCCGTTTTCTGATCTGAGGCTGCACAGATATATTAACATTATAAGAATTAATTAAGTTATGATACATAGTTTTTTTCTAAAATTCAATAAAATATAGACAACAGACATACTACAATCAGTAGCTTGAGAGGCTGAGGCAGTAGGATGGCAAGTTCAAAGCCAGCCTCAGGTAAAGCAAGGTGCTAAGCAACTCAGTGAGACCTTGTCTCTAAATTAAATATAAAAAGGGCTGAGGATGTGACTTAGTGGTCAAGTGCCCCTGAGTTCATTCCCCAGTACTCCATCCCCCCAAAAAATATGGGAAAAATTGCCGGGGTCCGGCTGCAGCAAAATAACCGGGGGGTGATGAATAACTTGTGTACGTTGATACAGCAGGAGTAAGAGCCGTTTATTATAGGACAACAGAGGTATTTATACATTTTGCACAGCTTATCTTAATTAGCATAAACTAGATACATCAGTCAACCAATAAGGAATCTCAACACTTAATGGCTCACTTTTGTTACTTTACAAACCACTCCCTCTGGCATTTTGCCAGGCACCATCTAGACTTGTTTACAGACTCTAACATTTCTCTGGCAAAATACCAGGTGCCATCCTGACTTGTTTACAGAGTCTAACAAAAAATGACCACAAATCATAATGTTCTTTGGGATTTTTGACTCGTGAAATGAGAGAGAGGGATGTTGCTTGATGTGTTCCCTTTGATGCCATTAGAATTTCTGAAATAGTGAAGAATCTACAGAGTAATCGGTTACAACTCATTAAGGAAAATGTCTTATAACTCTGAATCAAAAGCCCTTTAGGCTACCACCAGAATTTCTTAAAATCATTCACTTTGAAAGTATCAATTCTACATCTTTTAGATTTCTACTTTGTATGTAGAAAGTTCTGCATGCCTTCTATATTTGAGCAATTATCCATAACTTTAAGATACAAACTTTAAGATATGTTTTGTATCTTAAAGTTATGGATAATTGCTTAAATATACCATTTTCCAATTGGTATATTCAGAATGTACTTTAAGGCTTTCTTAATAAGAGTAACAAATTAATCTGATGTTTGGCTATTACTTGATGTGTAAATTATTTTACTCTTTTGTCCTGTTCTCAGTATGTTTCCCTTTAACAACAAAATGACTTTCTATGGACATACTCTTAACAGGACTTCATCTCTACTATCACAATTACTATTATATCATTAGAAATTTTTAAATTAAATATCTTTATCCTCATAATATTATTTGGATTAATTCTGCTTTATCAGATGTTATGGTGAGAATCCTATGATCTTCAACATCAGCAGAAAATAACCCTTGATTAAATAATGAGTCAAAAAGGGGACATGAAGCAGTAGATAACCTTAAAATCAATTTGAGCAATCACTTATGTGCACTATTATTACAAAGCTCAAGCTAATTTGAATTTAAAAAGTTGAGTCATAATTTCATGGAATGTGTTATATGGAATTCTATTAATAACCAACAAAGAGTTTTCTAGAGCATTGAATGTTGAATATTAGTCCCAGTTAATAATGAATATATAACAACATGAACTCAAAGCTGGAAATGTTCTTAAAGCAATATTTCTCAAAATCTCCTGAGATAATGCTAAACATACAAAATTCCATTGTCCTACCTGCAGAGATACTGAGTCATCTGTATTTTAAGAAGCTTCACTGACAATTCTAAGGCATACTAAGGCTTGAAAACTATTGTCTTAGTGTCTTAGAGAATCACTGTTGCTGTGGATTTTGCAGATGGACAACTGAGATTCCAACATAATTACTTAGAACACAGTCACATGGTAACCAAGCTTTGCCTGGATTTTAATCTTTCCACAATGTCATGATGTGCTCTGTGCAAATTTATCATTCACAAATAATTTTACATATAATATTATATTTTACTCATTGTCTAACCCTGAAAAGTAGGCAAGTTATGATATTTTATCTCACTGCACAGATAATATCAAAATTCATTTATGTTGTATTTATGTATATTCGTGCAATTATTACCTTGAATGGGCTTAACTTTGAAGGGTGAGGTTTCAGAAAATTTTCTTTTTCTTTCCCTCTTGTGGTGTACTTTCCTCATCTCCTTACTAAATAAAGATGTTTATTTCTTTAGCTCCCAGGAGAATAGATGGTGACAGCTCATAGCTGAGTACCAATGAAAGTAATGTCATGAAGAAGGCCACACCCCCTTCCCAGGGAAACCTGTGCCTAATGATTGGTTCATACCTGTTTTACAAAGTTCAGTTGATAAATCTCACTTTGGGAAAATTTTCAAGGGTCATCCCAGTCTTAGAGCTGTCAAAATGATTAAGGCCTTTGTCGCAACTGCATTACTATTCAACCTCTCCCACTACTCACTGTTTTGTTCTTTACCCCTCACAGAGGTTGTTCCCAAGAACACTTTCCAATAAATCCTCTGCATATGAATTCTTGCACCCATGAATGAAATGCAGGGCAGATGCTGCAGCCTTTTCAGCCACTTTTATTCACAAAAAGAAGTCTTATTTGGGGGCCAGGGTTATGGCTCAGTAGTAAAGCACTTGCCTAGCATGTGTGAGGCACTGGGTTCAATCCTCAGCACCACATATAAATAAAGGTGTTGGTCCATCTACAACTAAAAAAAAAATAGAAAAAAAGGAAGTCACATTTTAGTAAGTTAATTTCCTAGTGGAGAGTTACCAAAAACTTCAGATTTTATTTACATTTAAAAAGTGTCTTATTCTAAATTGAACTTCTTTCAGGTTTAAATTCACTGTGGGAGATGAGGTTGTGTTTTATTTTTCAAATTTTCTCATTCTTCTAGTCCCCCTCAGAGTGATTTCTTAACACTCCAAGGAAAGGGGCAGAGATGGTGGAGGTGGAATTGTGGTGGCGCATACCTGTAATCCTAGTAGTTTGGGAGGCTGAGGCAGGAGAATGGCAGGTTCAAAGCCAGCCTCAGCAAAAGCAAGAGTCTAAGCAACTCAGTGAGACCCTGTCTCTAAATAAAATACAACATAAGGCTGGGGATGTGGCTCAGTGGTCAAGTGCCCCTGAGTTCAATACTGGGTATCCCCACACACAAAAAAAGAATGGCCTTAAAATTTTAAATAATTACTTTCTGGCATTAGGAGCACTATGGTTGGCAAATAAACAATTACTGACTCTTCTTACAGGACATTTAAAATGTTTTCTTTTATTGTGATAATTTTCAAACAAACAAAAGTAAATAGTAAATGATACTTTAGACAGATTTCTTGTTTTGACAATCAATAACACTACATCAATATTGTTTCCTCTGTACCCCCTTACTTTTACTACTTATTTAATTTGTATTTTTGTTGTTGTTCTTCTTCTTGTTTCTTTGCCATGCTGGACATCAATCATGCTAGGCAAGTTGTCTACCAATGAGCTACATCACTAGCCTGTGTGTGTGTGTGTGTGTGTGTGTGTGTGTGTGTGTGTGTGTTGGTATCAGGAATTGAACCCAGGGTGCTCAACTAGTGAACCACATTCCCAGCCCTTTTTATATTTTACTTAGAGACAGGGTCTCACTAAGTTGCTTAGGGCCTTGCTAAGTTGATGAGACTGACTTTGAACTTATGATCCTCCTG